>NC_081407.1:960318446-960588446 GCF_030272615.1 Cryptomeria japonica
ATTATAAATCAATGTTATCCAAATCATGGAATCATATAAGTTTTAAATCCATAATGCGTAAAAATAAAGCATCCAAAATAGTCTCATCATGAAAATAACATAAATGCCAGGATGAGTTGGGGTAGGGCCTCACATGGGAGGACAAGGGCACCACACCTTGTCCAAGGGGGGATAGTGGTGCCATGCCCCTTTCCTACCCCTTTCTCCAGGGCAGAGTGCAGATGGGGTGATGCAGAGGTGAAGGAGGAAGGTGTTTATGAAGGCTGAGCAATCTCTGGTCTTTGATCAGGCGAGAGGATTCAAACTTACGTGCGTGAGGACCCTAATGCAGTCGAAAATTGCTAGGGTCACAATTTTATGACACTACAAGTATTAAGTTTTCACTTTATTAAATATCTTTGCCCAATATTAAATAAATACTATATAATATCCCAACTTGATACCCACATCAAATATAATTCCCAATGTTACGATACAATACATAATGTGGCCCCAAGAATGTTAACTCCTAGTGATGCACGCCCATCTAGGTTCCCTTAGGTGCAACACATAGAATAATAAAGTAATATATTATAAATATTATGCAAGGTGTACAACACCTTATCCAATAGGTTTGTTTGTTAAAGAAATGAACCAAATGCCAAAATATGTTTTTGAAAGATATGATTGTGTTAAGTCTCTTCAATTTATTTAGAGGATGGACATTACCAACATTGTTGATTGATTTAAGCACTATGTCATGCACATGGAAAATTGATGAAGTGAAACTATATAAAACTTTGGGCCTACTTGTTCAACTATACATTATCAATTCTACATTGATTAACAATAGATATTTAATACACTTAATATTTAACAAAAGGCATAATTGACAATAAATTGCACAATTTAAACAAATAATTACATGGGTAAATACGTTCCATAGATTTAATTACATTAGTAGTTACCACTTCTTTAAACATTGTTAGAATATTGTCAAAGTATAATATCATGTAAGCCCTTAAATTTATTTTGGTCAACAATTACTAATAAATAATTGATGTTACTTGGTTATGTTATCCAAACTAATATGACACAAAAATTAAATGTGAAAAAAATTGATGGCCACTCTTAGAATATTTTAGTGAATTGTGAACTAATCATTTTAGGGTGATGGTGGGGCTTCTTTCTTGTAGTTTTATCAAGTAAGGTCCAAAGCTCATGGGGTTTCTTTCTACTACATCAATAATTGAGGGGTCCCTAAGATATTATATCCTAATTTACCCATGACATATGGATTGGGGCATTTATATGTCATCGACGAGGTACATTTCTGGTTTATATTTTTAAGGGGGAGACTTTATGGTGTGATGGTGGGGCTTCTTGCTCATATGACATCAACCAAAGTTCAAACCTCGCAAGGGTACTCTCTACCTTGAAAAAATGAGGGGTCCCTAAGATCTTGCATCTTGTCTTACCCATGGAATATGGAGTGGGACATTTTCATTCCACTCAAAAGGAACATAACCTACTTAAATTTGTTTACAAGGTTTTGCTTAAATGACAAGGCCATAGGGTTGTCTAGATGGAGATCCATGTTTGAATCCCTAAAGTGTCAACTATATTTAGAATTATAAGTGTTGTCTCTTAGAATTTCATTGTGGTTTCTAAGTTAAATATAAGAGTTATATAAGTGGTTTCTAAGTTGAATATGCTGAAGGGGAGGATTTACCTCTTGTGACCTTCATTGGGTTGAGCCAAGTCTAAATAAATGCTCCTTATTGATAAAAAAACCATGATTGTGAATGTAAGTTTTGTCATCTAGCAATGTTTTTATAGTATAAAGATAATCATAGTGATAAATAAGGATAACCTTAGATTCATAAAGAATCAATTTATAAGAGAAATTTAATTTTTTTCTACTAAATTAAAGAGAAGTAAATCAATGTAAATCTTAAATTATTTTCTCTTTGTGATTGAATTGAATCTGGGCGTATGCATTGTATTACCATTTTGTACACAAGATTACTATTTGGTGGATTTGATCATTTCAAATAGTTGATGGTCATCTAGGGCAAATATGGATTGCTTATTGCTAATTCAAAATACTTTGGGACCATGTCAAAAGGTTATACAAATTGACAAATATTGTCAATTTATTGTTGGTATTTTTGATAATGATGTTGTGATTGTCATTGATGGACACATACTTGCTTTGAGATCACTTTTTGTATGTATGAGTTATGCTCAACTAGTATTTGTTCCAACTGGTATTATGTATTATAGTCTTTAGACTATCAGTGTTTTGCAGAAAGTGTTTAACGATCTCAAGCGGTAAGAGGACCCAACCGGTATGAAGACCTCAAGCGGTTCGAGGATCTCAAGTAGAACGAAGGAACTAAAGTGGCCATTATCATTTTCCAAGTGTTCAGTTTTGACAACCGGTAATTGGTTTAATGTTTGAACTGGTATTACTCTGTGATGAGTAACCAACCGGTATTCGGTAAAGTTGTATGAATTGCTATTACTCTGTGATGAGTTACCAACCGGTATCCGATAAAGTTGTATGAACCAGTATTACTTTGTGATCAGTTACCGACTGGTATTTTTGTGATGAGTTACTATCTACCAACACTTTGACGGTGATTTTGTGTCATGTTACCAAATGTGTCTAGATGCAATGAACCTAGGAACTTGCAATGTAATCCTATTGGACCGACATGAAATCAGATTCCTTTATAAGGACATCATGTCTAGGGTTTTAGAATGTTGTTAGGGTTTTGTGTGGTTGATGAATTTTTTGCACGTGCGATCACATAAGAAGATTAGGTCTGTGTGAAGAAACAGACTATGAAGATATAGAAGATTGAAGTAATGATGAAATGCATTAACAATGAGCTATCAAGGATCTAACCAAGCATACTATGCTAGTATTTAGATCACTCACTTGTTGATTACTCACATCTTTGACAAGTTTGTAACCCTTAACCAGGTAGGTCGGGCAAATCCTTTGTAAATCCTCTAACAAGGTGGTTCACAAATGTGGATCTAAAATCTTCTCACAAGGTAGTCTTTAATCGGACTTATCTCCTAACAGAGATTGAGATTCCTAACCGGATCTGTTCTGGTAAAGAACATTGTATGACCTTAACCGGTCTGGTTACTATTCTGCACAAAGTTACTTGTGAGTTTCATCTCACCATGGTTTTTCCCATTTGGGTTTCCACGTCAAAATCTCTTATGTTATGGTGATTGTGCTTCTGTGGGTGAATGCCTTATTTGCTGTTTGGTTTGCATTTGTGTTAACCGGTTTGTTAGTAAAAATGTTATATTGGTTTACTGCTAAACTATTTAAGTGTTTAAGTTCAGTATTTATTGGTATACTAATTCACCCCCACTCTTAGTATTCATCAATTGGTATCAGAGCCAACCTTTCGATAAGTCTAACCACTTGGAAGGAGATATGGGGGAATACACTGTGAGGGAACTTACCCACCGTCTCACTCAGATTGAGAAAGCCTTTGATGAAATCAAAGTCAAATATAAAGCCTCTCTAACAAAGAGAAGAGAGCATGCTGAGAAACAGATGGAGCTTACTGAAAATAGTTCTTCTAATGAAGTAGACATGGAAGCCCTAGTTGAAGAAGTTGAAAAACTGAATGAATCTAATGCTAACCTAAGAAGGGAATTGGAAGGACTGACTATCAGAATGTGTCAAGAGCTTGAGAACCAAAGGAAAGATGAAGATATGATTAAAGACAAAAATCATGAGATCTCCAAGCTGAAGCAAGAAATCAGTGCACTTACCGCTCATCTCCAAGAGAGTAAAGTGGAAAAAGAAGAAATGCAAGGTGAACTAAGCTTGGCTATTTCTGAGAATGCAACATTGAAGGAGTCCAATGCTGCTATTACCAATGAACTCATTGAATCAAAGGAGATACTTGCCAAATTCAATAAGAGCACTGTTAAGCTAGAACAAAAGCTTGAATAAGCAAAACTAGTGAAGAATACCACTGGACTTGGTTTTTCTAGTTATGAGGAAGGTGAGACCTTTGGAACAAAAGATGGAGCATCAAAGAAGCAACTGACACCAAAGGATAAAGGTAAGCAAAATTTCAAACCAGTTTGCTTTAATTATCTCAAGGAAGGACACACTACCAATGTATGTAGAAGTAATGCTTACAATAATTTTCCCTACTTTCTAAACAATAAGCCTAGATCCAATAGATTCAATAGTAACTGTTATGCATGCAATAAGTTTGGGCATAGAGCATGATAGGGAGGTAGGGAAAGGGGGTTTCCCAATTAGGCTTATAATTTTGCTAAGTGGTAGGTTACTAGTTTCAAGGTGTGGTCACCAAAATCAGAGTGCAAAAAGTTTATAGGCAACCTAGCAACTCTCCTTGATCCACCTCCCTAAGTCAAACACTCCCTGGTTGCTCAAGGACTTCAACTCCATTGTTTTAGGCTTTGTAGTCTAACATCTTAATCCCTCTTTTGGAATTCATTTCCTCTATCCCTGACCTATTCTTTGATTGCACAAGGTCTCCTCTTGATGAATTACAAGTTTGTGTCAACTTCTACCCCCGTGGGTGTCTTTGGTCTTCTATGGTTTGGAACGTAGTAATCCTTCACAAGTGCTACAAACTGACTTATGGAGTGTATCTCACCAAATGTGTTAAATGCATGCAAGATTAACTTGTTTCAACTTGAATTGATGGGTTTTATGCTTTACAACCTTCCTTTGTGTACCCAATTTGACAAAAAAACATATTTTAGGCCTAAAACGGGCTACAAGGAATTAGCTCTCTTTTTGGGGTTTTGTGCTCATCTTGCTCCAATGATGGACTTCCAAACAAAAAGAACCTTATATTCTGATACCCTTTTGGAATTTCTTGAGGATTTTCTAAGTTTTAGGGTCCATTAGGCCTCCTCCATGATTGTCCCAAAAATGGGTGCAAAAAGAAGGGTTTGCTAGGGTTTTGATGACAAGAATCAACTTGCAAGCTAGAAACCTTCAATGTGAACCATGCAACCTTAGTTCTACCATGTCACATAATAATTAGGCCAAATTAAAGTAGTTTTACACCTTCAAAAGTTAGAGAACAAGATTTTACAAAAGATGCTCATAAGGAGTGTGCAACATTTACAACTTTTTCCTTTCTTGCTTTCCACAAACACATCATTGCATGAGTACCAATTACATTCAAAACATGTAAACATGTCTAAAATTAGTGACAAATGAGAACCACATTAGCCCTACACAAAAAAGGCATTAGGCAATTACAAGCCAATGAAACATTCACTGTCAAAACTTGTTGTCACTGCACTTTTCCTCTTTCACTGCATTTTCACTTCAACCTGCATTTACCACTATCAAAACTCCTTTTTCAAAGGTCTGTCTAATGCCTTTGATCAATGATCTATCTTTTAATGTTTGTTGACCTTCATACCTACTATTTGGAAAAAGAAGATTGCATAATCAACTCACTAAAATGCAAAAATGAGTCACAATTGACTGTTATAGCCAACTGGGCGTTACAACTTTGCCTAAAGGATCATTAACTAATCTTGGCAAACTCAAAACCCATGGGCAGGGTCAAAGACCACTCCTTGTTCTTGTTTGTAAACAAATAAAAGGAGATACAAGATTTTACAAGCACCAAAATATGGTGGGAAGTAAGCAAATAAGTGGAAACCAACACCAAAACAGTGACTCACTGTTTTTTACACAATTTTCACAAATTGAAAAGTACAACCGTCTTTATCATGACTTAGAAAGCCTCTTTTCTTTCACATGCAACTTGAACATCAAAACAGGTCTGTCCACCTGATGAATGCATTTTCTATAGAAGAGAAAAGCATCAAACTTCTTCAAAGACCCTAGCCAAATGGCACACTTGCCTAGGGCTCCATGGCCACAAAACTTCTTGCACCTACATTTTTGAAAAAAAAAAATGTATTTACATATCTTACAAGTTGACCAACTAGTTCTTGGGAAGCCATGAACATTTAGGGCTTCAAGAAGCCAAGTTGGTCAAGCATCCTTGCCAAATTCCTAGACAAGGCAGTGAAACTATCAAAACCAATTAATTTTGCTAAGAACTCAAAACTTAATAAAATTTGATGCCACCAAAGGGAAAAGTTTTAGGAAACATAAGAGAACTTGAAAATGTAAGAATAGTATGACCAAGTACAGTAGGTGTACGGACTGCTGCTCACATGGAGTTAAAGCTTAGAGGAAAACAAGATAAAAACTAGTGCAAACTTTCAAAATGCTTCATATCTCCACAAAATCAACCCTTACAATGGTTAAAGAAGGAGAATAAATACCTTTACAAGTCAGTTATCCTCCTGTATGGACAAGTACATGTCCAAGAGCACTGAAAATTTGACATTTTCATGTCTAAAATGACAACTTTCAATGCCTAGATGATGCAAGGTTGATCTCAAAGACTACCAATCACCTAAGAACACTACTTACACCTAAAAACCAAACACAAAACATGTCTAAAAACTTTTCAAAACAAAAACACATTGAAAACTCACTTTTCCCAACATTTTGCTAGGCAACTCCAAACTGGCAACTTTGAGCAAAAAGATGAAAACAGGAACATGACCACACAATGAGTTCAAAACTCATCCAAACAACTTATAACAACTCAAAAACATCTTGGACAAACTCTCCAACTCAAGACTAATAAAAATCAAACCTGCTATCAAACCTGTGATGAAATGAAGCTAGGTGCTCCTGCACCAGAGCATTTGAGTGCAGGCCTGTTATACACAACACTGAAAGATATCCTCGAAGGAGTCAAGGAGTTTTTCTTGAATCCTCTGTGAACCAGAATCCATACTGGTATAATGCCTATGACCATCAGTCAGGTGGTGGCGGCTATCAAGTGGTAACTGGTTGGAGAGAAACCTGTTTGATTTGTCATGGTAGCAGTCACACTGCTGTAACATGCTGGAGGAAGAATGGTAGAATGAATAATGGACCATGGAGATCACCTAGAATGGTTTTCTATCATTGCAACAAACTGGGACACCCTGCCAGAACCTGCAGAATGAGAAAGAACATATCAGATGATATATCGATCACTTCAGAAGGAAAGGTTGATGTTGAAACTGTTAAAATAGATATGAAGACAACATGGAAGAATAAACTTGAAGAAGTGTCACAAGAAGAACCAGTTTCTACACCTAGTGTGAAAGTCTCTGAACTAACAAACTAAGCTACAAAAAAGCTTAGGGGGAAGCAAATCGGTGAAATGTTTCGAACCCCTGATTTACACCAATAAAAGACCTTAACCGGTATGTGATACCTGTCAATTGGTAGAAGACCGAAAACGGTAAAAGGAAAATTAGGGTTTGTGCCCTAATGATGGAGCATTTATTATTGTAGGTGAAGAATTCATTTAAAAGGGATTTTCAAGTCTTTTTCACTTATCAATTTACAAGCGAAGAATTTTTCAAGTGCAGAGCGACAAAAGGTGATTTGTCTTGTGATTTGGAGAGATTACAAAACCTTGAAGAAGAATCAGACGATAATATCAATCGGTCAAGTGAAGAACACCAAACAGTAATCTAGCAACTAAACTATTGTGTGGTGAAGCAGAATTTGCAAGCCCTAAATCTTGACTTGTGAAGGTATTTTTTGAGTTTCTCTGTTTATCATGGCTTCTGCATCGCACTCTAGTTCGAGTGCACCCATTGATTTAGTAGATTTCATCCAACGGAAGGAAAAATATAATGCCCTATCCCAAATACCCGTTGGTGTTATAGTTGAGGAAGGTATTTTAGATTATATTGACTGTAAAATATAAGACCTAGGATCTCTAGTGATCCATTCTTAGTTAAGTCTATTCTGTGGGAAGGACAAGAAGATCAACTAGAATATAACATCCTAGAAAAGAAGAAGCTTCACAATACATTGTATTTTCTTGAAGAGTTCATAGAAGATCACATTCGAATCATTCTAAGCAGAGTGCACAGTGACAAAATATATCTTGAGCACACACATGACATCACATCGGAAGCTATTCATTCCATCACTAGTTTTTGTAACATTGGAGATGTGCCAACCCTAAGGAAAGTCATTAAGATAGAAATGACCAAGCTCACCGGTTCTATGAGCAATCAACGGGGAATGACCATCAACACCACCAAGGATGATCTGGTCAAATATGCTTGTATGGTAATAGGTTACTGGACGTTCTATGCTAGCAGAATTAACTCTGTCTCCGCTATAGCGGTAAATGCCGCCTATAGGATGATCATGGAAGATGCCTCGTTTGATTTATGCACCTGTATGCAAAGGCAACTTATGGTGAACCTAAAGTCAATTAAAATAGACAATGCCTTGAAATTTAAATTTGGACAACTATTGGTCGGATTGTTCTTCTACTTCCAAGGCTATTTCCTAGAGTCGGTGATATTCAGTGGTCTGCTGACCAACCAGTTACCAAGAAAATTAGAGAAAGTCTTCAAGCATTTGGAACCAGTTATATTGAAGTCCTAAACAAATACTTTGATGAGTTCAGATGCACGATGAGCCAAAGCGTTAGAATATCTGGTGATATTGTTAAGAAGTATGAAGAGGACATTTGCTTCACCATCAAAGTAGATGAGTGTATAATGGAGGCGGTTGAGCCTAGAAAAGAAAAGGTGGAACCTATGGGATATGAGGTAATGTATGATATGCTAGACGGTTATGCTTCTACCCTACTTACCTCACTGCTTGATCCTAAGAAGAAGAGAACTAACACCTATTTGGAAAGGGTTACACCGGTTGAAGAGACTTCAACAAAGAAGGGAAAGGCAGTGCCATCTGTATCGGCATCAGTTACTTCAGCAAGTCCTAAAGTGACCAAGCGGTCACCGGCAAAGAAGAAACCAGAAGCTGCACCTACCAAGGTCTTCAAAAGGAAGCAAAAACCTAAGAACACCTCACTAGACTCAGAGGATACAAAACCTGATGTACAACCTAAAAAGACTAGGCAAACGAGGAAGAAGACAAAGACAACCAGCAATGAACTAGCATCATCAGCACCGGTAAATATAGACATTTCCTCTTACAAAATTTTGACACATTGTCAAATAACTATAAAGAATATTAGGAGAAAGGTACTAAGTGATTTAATAGATCATTTTGATGATTTCAATGACAATGAATAGGAGGAGGTTGAACAAGAAGTTATTCAATATTTATGTATTAATGACCGGTCACCATCAAAAATTAGATCTGTGACACCGAATTCTTTATATAACAAATGACACATTGCCATAGAAAAGGAGCAGGAAATAAGAGAAGAAATATTTGCACAATATTTTCCTGATGTGTCAAATTCAGAATTTTATGAAGTTATGGAAAAGTACAAAAGCCTCTTCTTCATTAGAAGAAGAAGACTCCTGTTATTGGAAGGGAAAGTCCCTGAAGTGGTAAAAGATACCCACTCGTATGCCAAAGCTAGTCTGATGTTGCACCAAGTGTCCGAAGCCAACAAGAAGGCCAAGCAAGAATTGGAAACTGGAAAATCTGATGAGGTGTACGACAGTGAAGGAGAACTGGTCATTGAACAAATGGACCCTATTGAAGTTGATGCTTTGGATGGTGAAAATGTCACCCCAGATACAACAAAGGACAAGGCTGACAAAGAGAAAGTGGACAAGGAGAAACAAGACAAAGAAAAGGCTGACAGAGAGCAAGCAAAGAATGAGAAAAAGAAACAAGAGGAGGAAAAGAGAAAATAGGAATAGAAGAGGAGAAGAAGAAGAAGGAAGAGGAGAAGAGAAAAGAAGAAGAAAAGAAATAGGAAGAGGAGAAGAGAAAAGAAGATGAGAAGAGAAAAGAAGAGGAGAAGAGGAAGCAGGAAGAGGAGAAGAAGAAATAGGAAGAGGAGAAGAAGAAGAAGGAAGAGGAAAAGAAAGAAGAAGAGAAGCAGAAAGAAGAAGAAAGGAAGAAGGAAGAAGAGAAAAGAAAGAAAGAAGCAGAGGAGCAAAAGAAGCCAAAAGAAGAAAAGAAAAAATTCAAGGATAAGGAGGAAGTGACAAAGAGCGTACAAGTGGAGACCCCAAAGGCAACCAGTAATCAAGCCAAATCGGATGATATTACCAGTCCCATTGACCTCCAATTTGCAAATAAAATAGAGCTGCTCCAAAGCATTAAGCTTACCCAAGAGCGACTATAATCGCTAAGGAGGAAGAAAGAGCAATATGTTATTGAAACTGCAGTGGAAAATCTTACCAGTTTGATACCCAGTACCAACCTCTCCAGTACTGATTCTAGTCTAGCCCAGCTAAAACTCTTATGCACAGTTGTAGAGGACCAAGTGCAATGCTTGGAAGATGTTGTTGAAGCTAATGTACAAATGAAGCAACAAAAGGCTCTGAACACTGCTTTGGTGAAGAAATTAAACAAGCTCTGGTTTGAACTACAGAAAGCATAGAAAGACATAAGAGATGCTCTGGATGAGGGGAATCTATTGCTAAGTAAGATTAGTCAACCCCATCTATTTTGTGATGATGTGCTTGCATAGAAGGAAAAGCTGCAATCTGACCTGCAAGCATATATAAGCACCTTCAAGATGCCCTATGATTCCTTCACCACATATGGGCAAACCATTCACCGGTTTCAACTCTAGACTAAAAGAATAGAGTTGGAGTTCAGCAACTGGACATGAGATTTGCAGGAACTTCAACTGGTTCTACTATCAAGACTGTAAATACTTTAGAAATGCTATCTCAATCTGGATTCCTTAACGGTCACTCAAGGGATGAGTACCTTGGATGCCATGGAGGAACATGTTTTCTAGATGCAAACGGAAAGTGAGGTTGCTACCTTATTGCTTGAGTCATGGTCCTTATCCATGAAGACATTTATGCAGGACTTTAAATCAATTTTTGACAAGTTTCACTCTTTATTGTCATAAACACTAATTATTTTAATGATAATAGAAACAGGGGTTATTCAGGTGTACTTTGTCATTGTTGGCAAAGGGGGAGTAGTATTTTGTATTTAAAATTTTGATGCATGTTATGTTTATCTCTGTAAGGGAGTAGTATACATTGTATTTTCTGCAAAAGGGATAGTGTATATGCTTAGGGGGAGTAGTTTTGATTATGACATATTTTTGTTGTAAAACACTTAGATGTCAAAATTTTTCCTAAGTGTTTTACCTCAAAAATATGCCATAATCAAAATTACTCCCCCTAAGCATCAATGCCAAAGAGGGAGATTGTTGGCATTTTTGATAATGATGTTGTGATTGTCATTGATGGACACACACTTGCTTTGAGATCACTTTTTGTATGTATGAGTTATGCTCAACCGGTATTATGTATTTTAGTCTTTAGACTATCGATGTTTTGCAGAAAGTGTTTACTGATCTCAAGCGGTAAGAGGACCCAAGCGGTATGAAGACCTCAAGCGGTTCGAGGATCTCAAGCAGAACGAAAGAACTAAAGCTGCAATTATCATTTTCCCAGTCTTCATTTTTGATAACCGGTAATTGGTTTAATGTTTGAACCGATATTATTCTGTGATGAGTTACCAACTGGTATTTAGTAAAGTTGTATGAACCAGTATTCGGTAAAGTTGTATGAACCGGTATTACTCTATGATTAGTTACCAATTGGTATTTTTGTGATGAGTTACCTGTTGGCATTTTTGATGATTGATGCTATGATTGTCATTCATGGACACACACTTGATTTGAGATCACTTTTTGTATGTATAAGTTAAAGCTCAACTGGTATTTGTTCCAACCGGTATGATGTATTATAGTCTTTAGACTACCGGTGTTTTCCAGAAAGAGTTTACCGATCTGAAGCGATATGAAGACCCCAAGCGGTTTGAGGATCTCAAGCGGTACAAAGGAACGAAGTGGCACAACTCATATTTCTCAGTCTTCATTTTGTCAAACCGAAAACCGTTATTTTTCTTAAACCGATATTCTGTATGAACCGATAATACTTTGTGATGAGTTACCAACCAACATTTTGTGATGAGTTACCATCCACTGATTGTTTGGCAGTACCGACACTCTGGCGGTGCTTTTTGTGTCGTGTTACCAAATATGTCTAGATGCATTGAACCTAGGAAATTGTATTGTAATCCTATTGGACCGACATGAAATCAGACTCCTTTATAAGGACATCATGTCTAGGGTCTTAGGTTGTTGCTAGGGTTTAAGGTGGCTAAAGAGTTTTTGTAAGTGTGTATACAAAAGAGAAGTTTAGGTCTATGAGAAGAGGCAGAGTGTGAATGTGTTGAAGACTGAAGTAATGATGGAATGCATTAGGAACAAGCTATCAAGGATCTAATAAAGCAATCTGTGCTATTTGCTAGATCACTCACTTGTTGATTACTCACATCTTCAACAAGTCTGAAGCCCTTAATCGAGTAGGCGCAAAAGCCTTTTGTAAATCCTCTAACAAGGTGGTTCACATCTATGGATCTAAAATCCTCTAGCAAGGTAGTCTTTAATTAGACTTATCTCCTAACAAAGATTGAGATTCCTAACAGGACCTATTCTGGTAAAGAACATTGTATGACCTTAACCAGTCTGGTTCCTATTCTGTAGATAGTTACTTGTGAGTTTCATCTTACCATGGTTTTTCCCATTTGGGTTTCCATGTCAAAATCTCTTGTGTTATGGTGTTTGTGCTTCTATGGGTGAATACATTATTTTCTATTTGGTTTGGATGTGTGCTAACCGGTTTGTTTGCTAAACTATTTTACCAGTTTACTAGTAGTCTAGTAAAGTGTTTAAGTACAGAGATTTTTGGCATACTAATTCACCCCCCCTCTTAGTATTCATCAATTGGTATTAGAGCCAACCTTTCTATAAGTCTAACCACTTGGAAAGAGATATGGGGGAATACACTATGAGGGAACTTACTCATTGGCTCACTCAGTCTGAGCAAGCCTATGATGATCTTATGGTCAAATATAAGGCCTCTCAAGAAAAAAGGAGAGAACATGCTGAAAAAATGATGGAGCTATCTGAAAATAGTTCTTCTGATGAAGCGGACATGGAAGCCCTAATTCAAGAAGTAGAAAAGATAAATGAATCCAATTCCAACCTAAGAAAAGAGTTGGAAGGACTGACTATTCGAATGTGCCAAGAGCTTGAGAACTGAAGGAAAGCTGAAGATCTAGTAAAAGACAAAGATCATGAAATCTCCAAGCTGAAACGAGAGATCAGTGCCCTAACTACTCAACTCCATGCAAGAAAAGTGGAAAAGGAAGACATACAAGGAGAACTGAACATAGCCATCTTCGAGAATGCAAACTTGATGGAAACAAATGCTGCTATTTCCAAAGAACTCTTCGAGTCAAAGGAAATACTTGCTAAGTTCAACAAAGAGTACTGTTAAGCTAGAGAAAAAGCTTGAATCATCCAAACCTGTCAAGAATACTGATGGACTTGGTTACCCTAGTCATGAGAAAGGTGAGACCTCTAGTGCAAATGCTGGAGCATCGAAGATACAACCAACATCAAAGGATAAAGGTAAGCAAAACTTTAAACCTGTTTGCTTTAACTATCTTAAAGAAGGACATACTACTAATGTGTGTAGGAGCAAAGCCTACAATAATTTTCCTTACTTTATAAACAATGTACCTAGATCCAATAAGTTCAATGGTAATTGTTATGCATGCAACAAGTTTGGGCATAGAGCATCTGAATGTAGGTCTGTTATGAACAACACTAGAAGATATCCTCAAAGGACTCAAGGAGTTGGTCTGGAACCTTTTGTGAACTAGAATCACAACCAGTTTAACACCTTTAATCACCAGTCAGGAAGTAGTGGCTATCAAGCAGTAATCGGATGGAGAGAAAACTGTTTGATTTGTCATGGTCATGGTCACACTACTGCAACATGCAGGAGGAAGAATGGTAACATGAATAATGGACCTTGGAGAGCACCTAGAATGGTCTGCTATCATTGCAAGAAATTGGGTCACATTGCCAGATTCTGCATAATAAGAAAGAACATATCAGATGACATACTGGTCACTTCGGAAGGAAAGATTGATATTGAAACTGTTCAAGTGGATATGAACAAAATCTGGAAAAAGAAACCAGGAGTGTTGCAAGAAGAACCGGTTTCTGCACCTAGTGTGGAACCCACAGAACCGACAAACTAAGCATCAGAAAAGCTTAGGGGGAGCAAACGGTGAAATACTTCAAACCCCTAGTTTACACTAGTAAAAGACCTTAACTGGTATGAGATACCTGTCAGTCAGCAGAAGACCATAAACACTAAAAGGCAAATTAGGGTTTACACCCTAATATTGGAGAATTTATTATGGTAGGTGGAGAACCTGTTTAAAAGGAATTTTCAAATCATTTCTCACTTATCATTTTTCGAGTGAAGAATTTTTTCAAGTGCAGAATGAAGGAAAGTGATTTACACTATGAATCAAACAATTTATCAAATTCCCGAAGAAGAATCTAGAGCAAACATCTATTGGAGGAGTGTAGAATGCAAAGTGGTATCTCTGCATCTGAAGGAGTGTGAAGCCCTAAATTTCAATCTACAAAGGTATTTCTCATAATTCTTCATTTATCATGGCTTCTGCATCTCCTGATAGCTCTAGTGCAACTATTGATACTATGGACTTTAGACAATGAAAGTCAAAATATAATGCCCTGTCTCATGTACCGGCTGGTGTTATAGTAGAAGAAGGGATTTTTGATTACATAGACTACAAAATCAAAGACCTAGGGTCTCTTGTAATCCATTCCTAATTGAGTTTGTTCTGTGGAAAGGATAAGAAGATTAAACTAGAATTCAGCATTCTGGAAAAGAAGAAACTTCAAAATACAGTTTACTTTCTTGAAGAATTTTTGGATGATCACATTCGCATTATTTTAAGCAGGGTACACGGTGACAAGATGTACCTAGAGTAGATGCATGATATCACACCGGAAGCGATTCATGCCATCACCAGTTTTTGCAATACAAGGGAAGTGTCATCCCTAAGGAAGGTCAGCAAGACTAAAATGTCCAAGCTCACCGATTCAGTGAGTGAATCACATGGTATGACCGTCAACTCAATCAAGGATGATCTGGTCAAGTATGCCTACATGGTGATAGGTTACTAGACATTCTCTATTAGTAGAATTAATTTTGTCTCTGCTGCAACGGTAAATGCCGCTTACAGGATGATCAAAGAAGATGCATCGTTTGATCTCTGCACTTGTATGCAAAGACAACTTATGTTGAATATTAAGTCGATCAAACAGGACAATGCACTAAGATTCAAGTTCAGACAACTACTGGTTGGTTGTTCTTTTACTTTCAAGGCTACTTTCTAGGAGTAGGTGATATTTAGTGGTCTGCCAACCAACTGACAACAAAACAAATCAAAGAAAGTCTACAAGCAGTTGGAATCGGCTATCCGGAAGCATTGAACAAATACTTTGATGAGTTCAGATGCAAGATGAGCCAAAGGATAAGGATATCCGGTGATTTAGTCAAAAATTATGAGGAAGACATTTGCTTCACCATCAAAGTGGATGAATGCATAATGGAGGCCATTGAGCCTAGGCAGGAAGAAGTAGAGCCTATGGGCTATGAGGTAATGAATGATATGCTGGATGGGTATGCTTCTACCCTAATTGCCTCACCCCTTGATCCTAAGGCAAAGAGAGCAGACACCTATTTGGAAAGGGTTACACAGGCTATAGAACCCTTAGAAAAGAAAGGAAAGGCAATGCCTTCAACATCGGCACCAGTTTCTGCAGCCAGTCCCAAAGTGGCCAAGCAGTCACTAGTTAAGAAGAAACTGGAAGTGACACCTGCAAAAGTCTTTGAGAGGAAGCAGAAGACAAAAAGCATTACACCTGACTCAGAAGTAACTATGTCAGAAGAACCACCTAAGAAGAAGACTAGGCAAACAAAGAAAAAGACAAAGAATGAACTGGCATCATCTGCATCGGTAAATATTGACATTTCTTCTTACAAACCTTTGACACATTGCCAAAGAACTATAAAGAATATTAGGAGAAAAGTGCTAAATGATTTAATTGATTGTTTTGATGACTTCAATGATGATGAAAAGGAAGAAGTTCAATAAGAAATCGTTAAGTATTTGTGTGTTAATGACCGGTCGCCTTCAAAAATTAGATCTGAGACACCAGATTCTTTGTATAATTCTTTAGACAATAAATGGTGCATTTCCATAGAAAAGGAACAGGAAATGAGGGAGGAAATATTTTCTCAACATTTTCTTGATGTATCAAATTCAGAACTTTTTGAATTTATGAATAAATACAAAGGCCTCTTCTTCATGAGACGAAGAAGGCTCCTGTTACTGGAAGGAAAGGTTAATGAAGTGATCAAAGATACACATACTCATGCTAAAGAAGCTCTTAATATGCATCAAGTGGCTGAAGCCAATAGAAAATTTGAGCGAGAATCAAAAACTGGCAAACCAGATGAGGTGTATGACAGTGAAGAAGAATCGATCAAATAACAAATGGACCCCATTGATGTTGACACCTTAGATGGTGAAAATGTTACTCAGGATACACCATCAAAAGGAACAAGACAAGAAAAGAAGGTAGAAGTAGAAAAGAAGCAACAGGAAGCTAAAAAGAAGAAACAGGTAGATGAAGAGGATAAAAGAAAAGAAGAGGAAAAGAGGAAAGAGGAAGCAGATAAGAGAAAAGAGGAGAAAAAGAAGAAAGATGAAGAGGATAAGAGAAAAGAGGAGAAAAAGAAGAAAGAGGAAGAGGATAAGAGAAAAGAGGAGAAAAAGAAGAAATAGGAAGAGGATAAAAGAAAAGAAGAGGAGAAGAAGAGAAAATAAGAGGAACATAAGAAACAAGAAGAAGAGAGGAAGAAGAAGGAAGAGGAAAAGAAAGAAGAGGAGAAGTGAAAAGATGAAGAGAAGAGACAAGAAGAAGAGAAAAGAAAGAAAGAAGAAGAGGAGCAGAAGAAGGCTCAAGAAGACCAGTAAAAAACCAAGGACAAGGAAGCAGTGAAAAAGAACACATAGGTGGAGACTCCAACGGCAACAGGTAGTCAGGCTAAACCAGTTGCAATTACCAATCCTATTGACCTCCAGTCTGCAAATGAATCGGAGCTGTTGCAGAGCATTAAGCTTTCTCAAGAATGATTGCATGCTCTAAGGAGGAAAAAGGAGGAAGATGTTATCCAAACTACGGTGGAAACATTTACCAGTTTGATACCTTGTACGAACCTTCCCAGTACTAATTCCTCACTTGCACAATTGAAGCTCCTATGCACAGTTATAGAAGACTAGGTGCAAAGCCTGGAAGAGGTTGCAGAAGCAAATGCCAAGAAGGAACATCAAAAGGCTCTAGACACTACCCTAGTGAGAAAGCTAACAGAGCTCCAGTCTGATCTCTAGAAGGCACAAAAGGCCATTAGAGATGCAATGAATGAGGGAAATCTTCTACTTAGAAAGATTTGCTAGCCTCATTTATTCTATGATGATGTGCTCACTTAGAAGAACAAACTGCAATTTGATATACAATCATTTATTAGCAACTTCAAGATGCCATATGATTGCTTTTCCACATATGGACAAACTGTTCACTGGCTTCAACTGTAGCCTGCAAAACTAGAGGCAGAGATAGGCAACCAGACACAAAATTTGTAGGAACTTCAACTGGTCCTACTGCCAAGGCTGCAAATTCTCCAGAAATGCTACCTAAATCTTGATGCCTTGACGATCACTCAAGAGATGAGCATGATAGATGCCATGGAAGAATAGGTCTCCTAGATGCAGACAGAGAAAGAGCTGGCTACCTCCGTACTTGACTCATAGTCCTTATCCATGAAGCAATTTTTGCAGGACTTTAAATAAGTTTTTGACAAGTTTTACTCGTTACTGTCATAAACACTTATTATTTTAATGAAACATGGGTTAGTCTGCAATAATTTTGTCATTGTTGGCAACGGGGGAGAAGTATAAATTTTGAATGTTTTGATCTATACTTTCATGTTATTTTTGTTAAGGAGTAGTATACTCTGTATTTTCTAGAAAAGGGATAGTGTATATGCTTAGGGGGAGTAATTTTGATTATGGCATATTTTTGTTGTAAAACACTCAGATGTCAAAATTTTTCGTAAGTGTTGCCATCAATGCCAAAGGGGGAGATTGTTGGCATTTTTGATGATTGATGTTGTGATTGTTATTGATGGACACACACTTGATTTGAGATCACTTTTTGTATGTATAAGTTAAAGCTCAACTGGTATTTGTTCCAACCGGTATGATGTATTATAGTCTTTAGACTATTGATGTTTTGCAAAAAGTATTTACCGATCTAAAGCGGTATGAAGACCCCAAGCGGTTTGAGGATCTCAAGCAGTATAAAGGAACGAGGTGACACAACTCATATTTTGCAGTCTTCATTTTGTCAAATCGACAACCGGTATTTTGCTCAAACCGGTATTCTGTATGAATCGGTAATACTCTGTGATGAGTTACCAACTGGCATTTTGTGATGAGTTACTATGCACCGATTGTTTGGTGGTGCCGACACTCTGGTAGTGCTTTTTGTGTCGTGTTACCAAATATGTCTAGATGCATTGAACCTAGGAAATTGTATTGTAATCCTATTGGACCGACATGAAATCAGACTCCTTTATAAGGACATCATGTCTAGGGTTTTAGGTTGTTGCTAGGGTTTAAGGTGGTTGAAGAGTTTTTGTAAGTGTGTATACAAAAGATAAGTTTAGGTCTGTGAGAAGAGGCAGAGTGTGAATGTGTTGAAGATTGAAGTAATGCTAGAATGCATTAGGAACAAGCTATCAAGGATCTAATCAAGCAATCTGTGCCATTTGCTAGATCACTCACTTTTTGATTACTCACATCTTCGACAAGTCTGAAGCCCTTAACCGGGTATGCCCAAAAGAATTTTGTAAATCCTCTAACAAGGTGGTTCACATCTATGGATCTAAAATCCTCTAGCAAGGTAGTCTTTAATCGGACTTATCTCCTAATAGAGATTGAGATTCCTAACAAGATCTGTTCTGGTAAAGAACATTGTATGACCTTAACTGGTCGGGTTCCTATTCTGCATATAGTTACTTGTGAGTTTCATCTCACTGTGGTTTTTCCCATTTGGGTTTCCACATCAAAATCTCTTGTGTCATGGTGTTTGTGCTTCTATGGGTGAATGAATTATTTGCCATTTGGTTTGCATGTGTGCTAACCGGTTTGTTTGCTAAACTATTTTACCGGTTTACTGGTAGTCTAGTAAAGTGTTTAAGTACAAAGATTTTTGACATACTAATTCATCCCCCCCTCTTATTATTCATCATTACCATCCACAACACTTTGACGGTGATTTTGTGCCATGTTACCAAATGTGTCTAGATGCAATGAACCTAGGAACTTGCAAAGTAATCCTATTGGATCGACATGAAATCAAATTCCTTGATAAGGACATCATGTCTAGGGTTTTAGAATGTTGTTAGGGTTTTGTGTGGTTGATGAACTTTTTGCATGTGCGATCACAGAAGAAGATTAGGTCTGTGTGAAGAAACAGAGTGTGAATATATTGAAGACTGAAGTAATGCGGAAATGCATTAATAATGAGCTATAAAGGATCTAACCAAGCATACTGTACTAGTATTTAGATCACTCGTTGATTACTCACATCTTCTACAAGTCTGTAACCCTTAACCAGGTAGGCCTGACAAAGCCTTTGTAAATCTTCTAACAAGGTGGTTCACAACTATGGATTTTAAATCCTCTCACAAGGTAGTCTTTAATTGGACTTATCTCCTAACAGAGATTGAGATTCCTAACAGGATCTATTCTGGTAAAGAACATTGTATGACCTTAACCGGTTTTTGTTACTATTCTGCAGATAGTTACTTGTGAGTTTCATCTCACCATGGTTTTTCCCATTTGGGTTTCCACATCAAAATCTCTTATGTTATGGTGATTGTGCTTCTGTGGGTGAATGCCTTATTTGTTGTTTGGTTCGCATTTGTGCTAACTGGTTTGTTAGTAAAACTATTATATTGGTTTACTGCTAAACTGTTTAAGTGTTTAAGTTCAGTATTTATTGGTATACTAATTCACCCCCCCTCTTAGTATTCATCAATTGGTATCAGAGCCAACCTTTCTATAAGTCTAACCACTTGGAAGGAGATATGGGGGAATACACTATGAGGGAACTTACCCATCATCTCACTCAGACTGAGAAAGCCTTTGATAAATTGAAAGTCAAATATAAAGCCTCTCTAGCAAAGAGAAGAGAGCATGCTGAGAAACTGATGGAGCTTATTGAAAATAGTTCTTCTTATGAAGTAGACATGGAAGCCCTAATTGAAGAAGTTGAAAAACTGAATGAATCTAATGCTAACCTAAGAAGGGAACTGGAAGGAATAACTATCATAATGTGTCAAGAGCTTGAGAACTAGAGGAAAGCTAAAGATGTGATAAAGGAAAAAAATCATGAAATCTCCAAGCTGAAGCAGGAAATTAGTGCATTTACCGCTCATCTCCAAGAGAGTAAAGTGGAAAAAGAAGAAATGCAAGGTGAACTAAACTTGGCTATTTATGTGAATACAACCTTGAAGGAGTCCAATGCTGCTATTACCAAGGAACTCACTGAATCAAAGGAGATACTTGCCAATTTCAATAAGAGCACTATTAAGCTAGAACAAAATCTTGAATCAGCAAAACCAGTGAAGAATACCACTGGACTTGGTTTTTCTAGTTATGAGGAAGGTGAGACCTCTAGAACAAAAGATGGAGCATCAAAGAAGAAAACAACACCAAAGGATAAAGGTAAGCAAAAGTTCAAACCTATTTGCTTTAATTATCTCAAGGAAGGACACACTGCCAATGTTTGTAGAAGTAAGACTTACAATAATTTTCCCTACTTTCTAAACAATAAGCCTAGATCCAATAGATTCAATGGTAACTATTATGCATGCAACAAGTTTAGGCATAAAGCATTTGAGTGCAAGTCTGTTATACACAACACTAGAAGATATCCTCAAAGGAGTCAAGGAGTTTTTCCTGAATCCTCTATGAACTAGAATCCAAACCGGTATAATGTCTATGACCATCAGTCAGGTGGTGGTGGCTATCAAGCAGCAGCCAGTTGGAGAGCAACCTGTTTGATTTGTCATGGTAGCAGTCACACTACTGCAACATGCAGGAGGAAGAATGGTAGAATGAATAATGGACCATGGAGATCACCTAGAATGGTTTGCTATCATTGCAACAAACTGGGACACCCTGCTAGAACCTACAAAATGAGAAAGAACATATCAGATGATATACCAGTCACTTCGGAAGGAAAGGTTGATGTTGAAACTGTTAAAATAGATATGAAGACAACATGGAAGAATAAACCTGAAGAAGTGTCACAAGAAGAACTAGTTTCTGCACCTAGTGTGGAAGTCTCTGAATGGGCAAACTAAGCTACAAAAAAGCTTAGGGGAAAAACAAATCGGTGAAATGTTTCAAACCCCAAGTTTACATCGGTAAAAGACCTTAACTGGTATGTGATATCTGTCAATTGGTAGAAGACCGGAAATGGTAAAAGGTAAATTAGGGTTTGTGCCCTAATGATGGAGCATTTATTATGGTAGGTGAAGAATTCATTTAAAAGGGATTTTCAAGTCTTTTTCACTCATCAATTTGTGAGCGAAGAAGTTTTCAAGTGCAGAGCAACAAAAGGTGATTTATCTTGCGATTCGGAGAGATTAAAAAACCTTGAAGAAGAATCAGAAGATAATATCAGTCGGTCAAGTGAACTTATTGTCATTTGAAATTTAGACCACTAATTGTCGAACTAATAATTGGAAATTTGACAAGAATGATGATCTTGGAGAACTTATTGTCATTTGAAATTTGATGAATAATATCACCAAGGATTTTGGAAATTTTATCATAGAAATTAAAAAATGAAATTAATGATTTTGTCTAGAAATTATAATCATTCAAGAAACTTAATAGATTTTTCCTATTTAGGAATCTATTTATACCCAATGAATTAACATTGTAAATAAAAGAAACAATAAAGAAAAAGGAGCTCTGCAACTTTCCTAGCCTTGCCTACATTTGAATCTGAACCTTCTGCATGACCGCTCCCTTTGGGGAGGTCCCTTCCTCCTTGAAACTAAACCCCCAACCCGATACCACAGTCGATTCACATGCTGCTAGTTCTATTGCTAGGACCCCATGGTCTATGAACCATACGGAAGAAACCGCCAAGTTTGACATTCCTTCCTCCTCCTCAGAACTGATGGACTCTAGCCTGAATGATGGAGTGAAGAATATATCCCTCCCCAGGCCAAAATCTACCACTGGACAAATGAATGCAAAGATTGGTAAGAAAGATTCCAAATCTAACTGGAACAATGCCCTTCTCAGGTCCACTAATATGACTTTGTAAGCGACTTTGGCTAACTTTACCCAAACTAACAAAGGAACGAAGATCAAGCTCCGAGATAATCTCATGGACAAAATCGCTTCATCTCTTCACCTGGCGATTGTTGGACACTTCTTCTCCTTCAGGCCATCTATTGATATGATAAGGAGACGGGCCATATCTAGATGGAAACTAAAGGGTAGTGTCGATATATCAGCAATGTTAGGGGGTCTCTTCCTATTTAAGTTCACTACAGAGGAAGACTTGATCTTTGTCCTCTAAGGCTCCTGAGATTATGGGAAGCATTTCCTAACTTTGGATAAATGGTGTAGCGTCCTAAAATTGCGACACTTGCAATTTCAACTGCATTTCAGTCTTCATGATGGTGACGCAACACGCAACCTGAATGGAGACCCCGAAACCTGATTATGACACTGAAAACTGCATTTTCTTGCACCCTGGCCTGAACC
The DNA here is from genome assembly GCF_030272615.1 of Cryptomeria japonica. Classification (NCBI taxonomy): domain Eukaryota; kingdom Viridiplantae; phylum Streptophyta; class Pinopsida; order Cupressales; family Cupressaceae; genus Cryptomeria; species Cryptomeria japonica. The sequence continues at coordinate 960,341,278 of NC_081407.1, forward strand.
TCCTTTGCACCCTGCTGTCCCGGGAGGTGGGACCAGAGCGCCGAGCACCCTGGTCCTTCAAGACCAGGGCGCCCAGCGCCCTGGTCCTCCAACACCATGGCGCCCAGCGCCCTGGTCCCTGGGTCCTATTTTGGGCCCGGTCTTTTTTGGACTTCGGGTCTTTATGTTTGCAAATTGGAAAATTATCTTTCCTAGTCGGCCTAAGGTTGGGAAAATCAGTCTATCAACCCTAAATGACAAGTATATAAACTACATTTTCCTCTCTCATTTGGATAGGGACATACATGAGGGAAAAAGCGTGGAAACTATATTCAAGCATTCAAGCATTCAAGCATTCAAGCATTCAAGCATTCAAGCATTCAAGCATTCCTTCAAGCAATTGATCATTTCAAGTCTCCATTCAAGGCTAAGTGTTGCATTCAAGACAAGGATTCAACCATTGAAGAGGAGATCACTTACAACATACTACTACAACATACAACATACAACATCTATACCTTCGCACATAAGGATACAAACATCCTTACAACAAGGTATTAGTACTTGTTTTACATTACAGCATTGCTCATTTCTTGGTTAATTCCAAAACCGGGGTTTGACCTAAAGGCAAACCCCTAATCCCTAAACCCCCAATCGTCTTCGCTTTTCTGTGTGTAGGTTGCAGTTACGCGGCTGAAATTGAAGATCTGGAATCCTTGTGCAGAGACGAACAGATCCCCTTTCGTTTCGCGGATTTTTCGGAGGACCGTGGCGCTCGGGCGCCATCGTCCCAGCAACTTTCGCTCAAATTTGTAGGATAGCGCCGTATCGACATTTTACTGCTAATTTCAGGTCCACAACTTCATACTGTATTCCTATCTTAGTTTATAAGCGAATCTTTCTCACTTTCTATGCATTCCTAGCTTAATTCTTCTATGCACATTCTTTACAAAAGAGGGTAGCCTTGCTGTCATAACCCTTGAAACGCATTTAGCATCCAATCTTGCATTGCGTGGGATTGGATCTTGTGGGTTTCAACCCCTCTTTTGAATGTAAAGTCTCTCCCTTAAGTGAAAACCATCAACCCTAGTGAATCTCCCTTCTCTCTCCTTGGAGTTGGAAGAGGGGAGAGCAACTAGAGTTCGATCGCGATTTTCCGCTTTACATTTTGGTGAACCCGACGTGAATCATCCTTTCTGATTATTCATGGTTAGATCTGAAAATTGGATTCCTTGATTACATTTCCATGTTGATCTTTTGCAAAATTTTAGAGGTTAATTGCATAAAAACCCTAAATTTTCTTTTTAGTAATTGAACTTGCGAAATGTCTAAATGTTAATTCTTGTTTTAGATTTGCCCTTCTATTACAAATTATCAATTCATATCTATGCTTTAATTTTGAAAATTAAGTGGTTAAGTGTTAAAACCCTAATTTTTAAAACCCTCTTGATTCAACCTTTGTCCGACAATTTCACTGATCAAAACGTCTCCAAATCAGCTGTAACTTTGGATTCCGCAATAAAATCACAATATCTTTCATCCCTGAAAATTTGGAAAAAAGTTGCGAGGACCGTGTGCACTCCGAGCGCCATCGTCCCCGACATTTTTTCCGAAATTTCGGGAGCTAGATCTTACTGTATTTTCCTGCTAAAATCCAGAATTTTGGCTGATTTTATCAAATCTAACACTTTTAAAATTAAAGTCAAATTTGGTCTTGTGATTGCTTGGATTAAGGCTTCTAAACATTCAAAAATCTTTGAAATTGAAATTTTGTGTCAAAATTGTGTTCTTACTATCCTAAATCTGAAAAGTGTGTTTGCATTCATTCGAAATTTCAGTGCTTTATTCAAATTCTTACAATTTGTGAATTTTGAAATTAAGCGCTTAATTACAACAACTTTAATTTCTGCTTTCAAAATTGAATTTTACGTGAAATTGAGTCAATTTTTAAATTTCAAAATTTGCATTGCTCTTGACATTCCCTCTAAAATCATAACATTCAAAATTTCAATTTCCCTCTCTTTTTCAAAATTCAAATTTTGCATTTTTCGACAATCTTGGTAGGGTTCAATTTCGAGATTGCAACTTTAATTTGGCCTATCTACAGATTGTAAAATCACTCAATTTTTTCAGATTAGCTCTAAAATCATCATAACTTTCATCCCTGCAAATTTTGAAAAAAGTTGCCGAGACCGTGTGCACTCCGAAGCGCCACGGTCCCTGACATTTTTTCTGAAATTTCAGGAGATTGTCCTGATTATATTTAATAGCTTAAATCCAGAAGATTGGCTGATTTTACTGAAAATTGCTACCTCTAAATTCAAAACTTTCTCTCTCTCTCTCTAGTGCATGAGTTTTACAACAATAAGCCCTACTTACACTATTCCCATTAGACGAAGCCATAGAATTAAGTCTTTCCGAGGTTTAATTACCGAGGAGATGGAACCTAATTTGAATAGCCTTTTTAACGAGGACATGGGTAATTCCTCTAATCCTCCTAATGATGAAGAAGCTCTCCATGAGGTTTCTGAAGAACAAATTTCAAAATTAGATAACCAATTTGACGATTTTCGACAATCGATGTCTCAAGAATATCCCGATAGTCAAGCTCTTCCTTTAATTGAGGGTCTAAAACGTATGCTTCAAAGTGATAAGAATGGAATTGATATTTTGCGTGGTATTGCACACATTGTGGATTCGAATGTGATGCCTATGAAGAGTTGTGCTGAAAATTTGGGTTATACACAACCTCCTACTCAAGTCAATCATTCTATTCCTTTGATGACTTCTATTGCTAGCATACCTACCTTTACATCAAACATAATGGCTACTTCTACACAAGACATTCCTCCTGTGATCACCAGTCAGGGGGGCAATCCTTCCTCTTCAATTAACCCTCTTCCTTCATTCAATCCGATTTCTTCATTCACTCCTTCAATGAGTGTCCCTATTATATCTCCACAAATGAACATGACGCAAGGGGGCAATTCATTCAATCATTCCATTCCTCCTTGTAGTGTTCCTCCTATCCAATCATCTCCTATGACTAATTATCATAGGGTCCCACCACCTTACTCTTTACCTTCTTTCAATAACATAACACCTCCATCTCAATCTAACACATCTAATATGAACTCTTCGACTGAAGCGACCATTAACAATCTTGCACAAACTGTCTCTTCTTTACAGCAACAAATTGCCTCTATGAATCAATCTAAGTTTAGTGTGCCCACATTTGATGTTGCGAGCCCACTTTCTCTTGACATTGTTTGAGCTATCCCTCCTAAACATGTTGAAATCCCGCATTTGGAGCTTTATAATGGTAAAGGTGATCCTCTAACACATGTTAAGACTTTTCAAACAATATGTACTGATTTTGCTTATGACCAAAGGTTGCTTGCAAAACTATTCACTAGAACATTAAGAGACAAAGCCCTACAATGGTATTGCTCATTGCCTTCTTATTCTATTACTTCTTTCGAACAACTTGCAAATGCTTTCATTCAACAATTTCAAAACAATATAAGTCCTAAAGTTACTTTGATTGATTTAATGCATTGTAAACAAGGTGTTAAAGAAAAAGTGACTGATTTCATTGGTAGATATAAGCATTTGTATGCTCAAATTTCTTTTCCAGTGTCTGACAATGATATTCAAAGAATCTTTATTTCTAATTTACAAAAAGATATTCGAGACAAACTTCTGTTTTCTGAGTTTACTTCTTTCCAATAGTTGTGTGCAACTCTTCACAATTATCAACTGACTGTGAGTCAAATGGAACAATCACATCCTATGGCTCCGAGTGATAAGGGTGATAGTAGTCAACAACCATTTGGGAAGTTTAAACCGAACAGAGATTCCATCAAATTCAATGAAAACATCATCAACAACAATGTGAATGCAGCATCAGGTGTGCCTCGTATTTCTAAATTTTTCAAGAAAGAAAGAAAGTATACTCCTTTGAATGAATCATTGCATAGTATTATGAATAAATTATTGGAACAAAATGTGCTTACCCTTCCTCCTATAAGACAAATTGATCCTGCAAAGATTACTTCACCTTATTTTGATAACAAAGCTTTTTGTCAATTTCATTGTCAGCCTGGGCATGATACTGAAAAATGTTTTTCTTTAAAGGGTAAAATTCAAGATTTGATTGATAATAATACTATCTCTATTTCTGGAGTGAATGATAAAGGCAATACATCTGTAGCTCCTCCTAATCAAAATCTTCAGATTTTCACTGATCCATTACCTTCTCATACCTCTAATGTGATTGAGACTAATGATTCCTCTCTTTCATCTGATGGTCTTGTGTCTATGACTCCGAATGTGATTAACTTTGTAGAGCAGCAAGAAAACCCTAAAGAACCTTCCATCACATTTGATTCCAGTGAAACCATTAGGGCACCTGATGGTCCTTTATACATAGTTGCAAAAGTCAAGAATACACCTTGCCGTGGAGTGCTTATTGATCCTTCGTGCATGGTTAATGTTATTACCGAAGAATTTCTTTTTACTTTGCAATTGAATCAAGTGATATATGACAAAATAGATGTGATTGTGAAACTATTTGATGCATTTTCTTCTCCTGCAATTGGTTCTATTACATTTCCTATTGAGGTCCATAACAAATCCCTTGATGTGAACTTTTCTATTATTCCATCTTCCGAACAATTTCATGTGAAGCTTGGCTATCCTTGGCTATCTTCCATGAAAGCTATTGCTTCTCCTATTCACAAGTGTTTGAAATTTCCCCATAATGGTCAAGTTGTTACTGTCAATCATAGTCTCTTTAAACCAGCTGAAAGAACTTCTAGCATTCCTATTGATTACTTTTGGCCTAAACAATTCCAATCTCTTCCTCCGTGAAGTGATCATCTTTTCAAATCTTATCAAAAATGGAAAACAGATATGATCCTATCTCTAAGTGAACCTAGAACACCAAAACTTGACATTCCTATCATTCTTGAGAAGGAAGTTCTTCCTTTGAAAGATAAAACTAATGTCTTTCCTCAAGAAGATTCCCAACCCATCCCTATGGATGTGACTATGTCTATATCTAATAAACTTCCTAAAAGTAGACCTATCCCTCCTCGTCATGATGGACTTGGTCTCCTTCCTAAACCAAATATTCCTCCCTTATATGGAGCAATTCCTCCTCCTTCTTTTTATAGAGAGAAGAGACCTTCTTCTTCTCCTATTATCCAGCCTAAGAGACCACAACCTAAACACCCAAGTGATAAGGATGAGAACATTCCTCCTCCTCAATCTTCTTCACTTCCTACTAAGACTAGACGAAATCGTTCTGCACGCGAATGTCGACGAAAGCGTCGTCTTAGAGCTCAAGCAGCTGCTTCTCAAACTTTGCAATCTCCAAAAACACCTTCAACAAGCATTATTCCATTTTCTCCAAAATCTCCAAAACATAAGATGCATGATGGTCTTGATCCTGTGCGAATTAAAGACCCTATTTTTATAAATCTTGATGATGCTATAGATGAAAATGTTATTCATGATGAAAATGTTACTCCTCTTGCTTCTGATAGTGAATATGAACTTGTTGATATTCATAACCATTTATCTAATGAATTTTCTAAAGCACTTATCCTAGCTCCTAGACAAGAACAATGTGGCTTGGAACATGAACATAGCCCTTGTTTGGATCTTGTGATAGCTCCATCTGCTGTGTTGAATGTTCCTCCTCTAGCGTTTTCCCTGCCTTCCCGAAACATTGATCAGCAAGATCGGGGGGTAGATGACGTGCTAGACTAGTTACATTAGCATAGCAGATTCTCTCCTCCTCTCTTGTGTTACTTCTTCTATACGTTATTCTCATTCTTATATTTGTTGTCCTTGGTGTTGTCTACTTGAGGACGATGCAAAGCATTGAGATCTCTTTTGGTCTCTCTCATGTTGACTCAAAAGACACATGTGTTCCCTTCTTCTAGGTGACCTTCCTTGATTAGGGAATGAAGAACAATTATGCATACATACATATGATATATATACATGAATTATCATACAGCATACTAACCCCGAGGAAAGTGAAGTCACCTCGTGCTTTGTGTTTTGTGTCTATTATCCTTGGGTTTATCTCACACTTGGGGGCTAAATCCTTGCGATAACGTGCTCCTTTCCTTTCTCATTTCTTATGTGTATCACTACATTAAAACAATCACCCCCGTTGAGGCGTGTGCGATCGCTTTAATGTAGGGGGGCATACACCCTGTCTATCCCTTCAGGATACATGAAAATTTCTTGGAGAACTCAGCTTTGCCTTGAAAATTTTTGGTATTTCTCTTGCATGACTCATAGTGAGGGAACCTTACTACTGACAGTCATGGTTCTCCCTCGTGATCTTCCCTTTTACTTTTTCAATCAAAGTCGTAAGATCCTTAGTCCACTGGGGGCTTGGTGTGTCTTGCCTCCTTGACGTGGTGAAAGTCTTTCAATATTGTTTCCTTGTACTTTATCGGAAGTATGAGCATACATACTCCCGCTAAAGTGGGGGCTAAATGTAGCGTCCTAAAATTGTGACACTTGCAATTTCGACTGCATTTCGGTCTTCACGATGGTGACACAACACACAACCTGAATGGAGACCCCGAAACCTGATTATGACACTGAAAACTGCATTTTCTTGCACCCTGGCCTGAACCTCCTTTGCACCCTGCTGTCCCAGGAGGTGGGACCAGGGCGCCCAGCGCCCTGGTCCTCCAGGACCATGGCGCCCAGCGCCTTGGTCCCTGGGTCCTATTTTGGGCCCGGTCTTTTTTAGACTTCGGGTCTTTATGTTTGCAAATTGGAAAATTATCTTTCCTGGTCAGCCTAAGGTTGGGAAAATCAGTCTATCAACCCTAAATGACAAGTATATAAACTACATTTTCCTCTCTCATTTGGATAGGGACATACATGAGGGAAAAAGCGTGGAAACTATATTCAAGCATTCAAGCATTCCTTCAAGCAATTGATCATTTCAAGTCTCCATTCAAGGCTAAGTGTTGCATTCAAGACAAGGATTCAACCATTGAAGAGGAGATCACTTACAACATACTACTACAACATACAACATACAACATCTATACCTTCGCACATAAGGATACAAACATCCTTACAACAAGGTATTAGTACTTGGTTTACATTACAACATTGCTCATTTCTTGGTTAATTCCAAAACCGGGGTTTGACCTAAAGGCAAACCCCTAATCCCTAACCCCCCAATCATCTTCGCTTTTCTGTGTGTAGGTTGCAGGTACGCGGCTGAAATTGAAGATCTGGAATCCTTGTGCAGAGACGAACAAATCCCCCTTTGTTTCGCGGATTTTTCGGAGGACCGTGGTGCTCGGGCGCCATCGTCCCGACAACTTTCGCTCAAATTTGCAGGATAGCGCCGTATCGACATTTTACTGCTAATTCCAGGTCCGCGGCTTCATACTGTATTCCTATCTTAGTTTATAAGTGAATCTTTCTCACTTTCTATGCATTCCTAGCTTAATTCTTCTATGTACATTCTTTACAAAAGAGGGTAGCCTTGCTGTCATAACCCTTGAAACGCATTTAGCATCGAATCTTGCATTGCGTGGGATTGGATCTTGTGGGTTTCAACCCCTCTTTTGAATGTAAAGTCTCTCCCTTAAGTGAAAACCATCAACCCTAGTGAATCTCCCTTCTCTCTCCTTGGAGTTGGAAGAGGGGAGAGCAACTAGAGTTCGATCGCGATTTTCTGCTTTACAAATGGAAACCTAGTTTTTACCCCTCATCAGAACTCAACTGCATGGCTCCTATTTGGGTTAGACTACCTGGCCTACCGCTAGAGTTCTGGGATAAACAAATCTTCTGCTGGATCAGAAAGTCATTTAACAGCTATGTTACAGTAGATTCAGTCACTCTTGCTAAATTCAGGTTGGTTTATGCATGTTTTTGTGTCAATGTTTTGATTAACAAAGCTCTCCCCAATTTTGTTTCTCTAAAATCAAAGTGGGGAAAATGGTCCTAGGCTATTGTTTATGAAAATGCTACCCTTTTTTGTCTGGAGTGTAATAAACAAGGGCACACTTATACTGAGTGTAAGACCTAGGAGTCTACAGAACCCAAGCTGAAAGAAAAGGCTATTATTGATGAACCGATCATCCCAAGTACTCCCTCTTCATCAACCCCCTTGGGACTGCCTAATGCAAAAGAAATCCCAGATGACTACACCCACACAGACAAGATCCTTGATATCCTAAAAACCCTGGCCGATTCTGTGAAGAAAGTTAACCTAGTTGTACCCCTGGAAGAGGGGGAAATCCCTCTAGTGAAAAGCCTTTGGCTACCCTCTAATCCCTCTCCATCCCCCTCCATGGATATGGGTAATAACTACCTCTCCCCCAAGCCTCTGACTATTTATATACCCACAACCCCTCAATCATCCAACCCTAAGGGAGCTATGACCCCCTCTAGTGTGAAAAAGTTGTTAATCACAACACCCCCTTGTTCCCCTTGCAAGGTGAAGGCATTTGTTCAAGTAGAAGAATCCCCCATACCAACTCCTCCTTTGAAGTTATCATCACCCAGATCCCCTTTGGCAGACAATGAAGAATGGATGACCTAGAAGAAGAAACCCAAGGCTAAAAAAGAAGATGTGGGGGATACTAAAAATAAAGTCAGAAGACCTTCAGAGAGGGTGCTGAGACATAAAGTTATGGAAAGGGACTTTGCAAGGGGCAGATAGCTAACCCTTGATGGAATCAACAAAAATAAGAAATGAAGTTCCTCTCTTGGAACATAAGGGGTATCAATAGTCCCCATAAGTAATTTGCTATAAATCTTGGAAATGAAACTTGATAATTGTCTTCTTCAAGAGGTTAAAATGTCTTACCAAACTTTTGCAATCATTACTTGTAAACTTTGGTCAGGCTGCCTTTTTGTATGTGGGTGCTTTGGGGGCTTCTCGAGGAATTGCTACCCTATGGGACCACCTCAAAATCAAAGGAAAGATTTATGTTAGCACTTAGAACTTCTTAGCGGTTAATTTTCAACATGGTGAGCACAACTGACACCTGTTCAATATATATGCCCCCAACTCCAAAGTGGGAAGACATCTGGTGTGGGAGGAAATTTCCGAACTCATCCCGATGGACCGGGAATCTCAGTACATGTTGGCTGGAGAATTTAATACCCCACTCTACCCCTCTGAAAAGTGGAGGTCTTGTTGATTTTATAGATAGCATGGGAGATCTCGACCACCTCATTAGGGTCTCTAGCTTCTTTGATCTTGATCTTCAGGTTATCCCCTACACCTAGTCGAATAATAGGAAAGGTAATCACCTAATTCAAGTCAGACTGGATAGATTCCTTGTCTCTACAAACTAGGATATTGGCCACAATTCCTACCTTAAGACTCTCCCAAGGACTGCTTCTGATCACAACACCCTCTTTCTCTATTGAAAGGATATGCCCTACCTGGGTCCCCCTCTTTTTGATATGAGATTATCTGGGCCTCACACTCAAATCTCAGAGACTTGGTCAAGGGTTGGTGGGCTACCCCAATTCAAGGGACTGCTATGTTCAGAATTGCTAAGAAACTGAAACTCATCCACATGGAAGTCAAAGGTTAGAATAAGGCAACTTTTGGTGACATCTTCAAGAAGAAAAAGGAGTTATGTTCCAAACTGGAACAACTCTAGAGCGAAATGGCAGCAGGTGACCCCCCCACTCTTTGTTGGTTGAGGAAGATGATTGCCATAAAAATTGGAAGGAAATCCTCTCTAAGGAGGAAATCTATTGGAAACAAAGATCCAAAATTTAGTGCCTGAAAGAGGGTGAAAAAAACTCGACCTTCTTCCACTGCTTGGCGAGCATCTATAAAAGGAGAAACATTATCAAAATTCTAAGGGATGACTCAAATCAGGAGATCACTGGTGATTCCCTAATTGGCCAAAATGTCGTTGACTTCTTCATAAGAATGTACACGGAGTTTGGAAGGAATAATGAGTCTCTCCAGGCTAGTCTTTTGAGTAAGCTCCCTAAGGCCATTGGGGAGGAGGATAATTATCAGCTACTTGCTCCCATCTCCTCAGAGGAGGTTCATTTAGCAGTCTTTGTGATGGGTGCTTTCAAGACCCTGAGCCTAGATGGCTTCCCCCTCACGTTTTTCTAGGATTATTGGGACATTGTAAATTATGATGTTACTAAAGTAGTGAAAGATTTCTTCAAGACTAGTAAATTACTAAAAAAAATGAATAACACTTACACTGTTCTTGTCCCTAGGTCATCGAACCCCAATTGCATGAAGGACTTTCGACCCATAAGCCTATACAATTTTATCTACAAAATAGTTTCCAAGGTTCTTGTGAATAGAATCAAACCCATTTTGGCAAATTTTATCAGTCCTTCCCAGAAAGGTTTTGTTCCTAATCGCTAAATGCTGGACACTACCCTTGCCACTCATGAAATAATCCACTCCATGGATAGAAGCAGAATCCCAGGTATGGCTTTTAAGCTCGACATTTCAAAATCTTATGATAAAGTAAACTAGTGATTTCTATTTAAAACTCTATCAAAACTGGGCTTTAATCAAAAGGTTATTGATATGATTCGAGAATGCGTTACTACTGTCTAGTTCTTGGTCTTGATCAATGGGACCCCTAGGGGTTGTTTTAAAGATAAAAAAGGAGTTTGACAAGGAGACCCTCTGTCACCTTATCTTTTCATTATGATTGATGAACTTTTGAGTAGAATGTAGTTGATATGATGATCAATGACAGACTGTAGGGATTCAAAGTTGCTTCTACGATCCCCCCACCTCCATTATCCAAAAGTTTATTGATGACACCTTTCTATTTGGTATGTCATCTATTATGGAGGCCAAACTATGGAAGAATTTACTGGTGGATTATGCCAAGGCATTTGGGCAATGTATCAATTATGATAAGAGTAATCTCTTCTTCTTCAACACCCCTAATGACCTTCATCTTAAAATACTCTCTATATTGGGATTTAAGACTATTAATCTTCCAGGGACTTACCCGGGTCTCCCTCTCACTGTTAAAGAGGCCACTCCCGCTTTATGGAATACTATCCTTGAGCGGATACAAAAGAAACTTGTTGGTTGGAAAGGGAAATTCCTTAGTAGTGCGGGAAAGCTTCAACTATTGGTTGCTTCCCTCCAGGGCATCTCGGTGTACTTCCTTTCCTTGTTCAAACTATCTGGTGCTATGGGGGAAAAACTTGAGAAAATCCAAAGAACCTTCTTGTGGACGGGTATGGAAGAAAAAAGATGCCTTACTTTGGTAAATTGGGACATTGTTTGCTTACCCAAATCCATGGGAGGACTTGGCATTAGAAAGATAAATGCCTTGAATAAGGCTTTAATTGCCAAAGTGGGATGGACACTAGCTAAAGGTGAAGCAGACTGGTGTAACATTATCAGGGCTAAGTATCTGGAAAGGGAGAAATTCTATTGTAACTTGACTACGGGAGACCTTCCTAAGGGATCTAAACAATGGAATAACATCCTAAAAAACATAATGGTTATTAGAGAAGGACTCAAATGGAAGATTGGAAATGGTAGAAAGATTAGGTTCTGGGAAGACTCTTGGGTGGAAGACAACGCTTTGGCAAATTCTCATTTCCACCAAATTATGTATTGCCTAAAGGAGCACCTGGGGGATTACATTGCTGATTATATAGAACTGTGAAGAGGAAGATGGAAGAACATTGTCCAGATCTTCTCTAATCGGCCCAACCTGTTACCCATTGCTTAGGAGTTGCATGATATTATGTTGGAATGTAGAATTCCCCTTGCTCCTCAAGAAGATAGATTCATTTGGAAAGGGACCCAGTCGGGGGCTTTCTCAGTCAAGTCTGCTTACATACAACTCTTGAGACCCACTAGCAATGTCTAGTGTTGGAGGAAGATATGGAACTCTCAACTGATCCCCAGAGTCAACTTCTTTTGGTAGTCCCTAATGCATGGAAAATATTAACTTAGGACAATCTTAAAAGGAGGGGTTTTCAACTTTCCAATAGATGCATTCTTTGTAAAGATGAAGAGGAAATAATTGACCACCTGTTCATCCACTACCCCTTCGCTGGACACTTGTAGACTAGAAAACTTAAGAAATGCAGTCTGCAATGGGTCTTTCAAAATAGAATTAATCAATTTGTTACTGAATGGACTCCCCCCTTCCACCACACTCCAATCCTCTAATTATGGAGGTAGATCCCACTGCACATCTACTGGGGGGTATGGAGAGAAAGAAACAACAAAATTTTCAGAGATGTTGAAGCCCCCCCAGATAGTGTCTTCCATAATTGCCTCAAAATGATTCTAGATAATATATTTGTGACTAAGTGGACCCCCCCCCCAAATCCTCCTAATTTGATGAAGAAAAAAATTACTGAACTTTGGAAGCTCCCCCTGGAGTTTGAAATTTTCAACAATAGTGTAAAAATCAAAAGGAAAAAGACCAAATGGTTATCCCCAAAACCCCATTGGTACAAATTGAACTTTGATGGGTTTGCCCAAAATGCCTGCCAAGATGGAGGTGGAATCATCCATGACCACTTGGGGAATACTGTGGCAGCTTACACGAACAACCTAAAGAACCATACTATCACCCAGGTGGAGGGAATGGCTCTCCTATGGGGTCTGAGATTTGCGACATCTATTGGCATTAAACAACTGGAAATTGAAGGCAACTCATAGATCATTGTGGAAATAGTGAGTGGTAGATTTACTACTGGGTGGAAAGTAGATTCCATTTTGAGGGATGTTAGGAAGCTTCTGGCTAACCTTGATGGCTTCACCATTCGATATATCTTTAGAGAAGGGAATGCGGCTGTGGATTCCATGGCAGCGGTGGGAAGGCTGTAGAATGGCTTATGATGTTGGAGGAACCCCAATCTGCTGCCAGTTACCACCAAGGTGATCTTGGAGACTAAAAAAAACTAAGCCCAATGATGAACCCGCATAACCATTACCAGATGAAGAGAGCCAATTTTTAAATTTTAAATTTAGAAGGGAAACACGCCCATCATGGGCTCAGTCTGCCATGTAGCCACAAATGGCCTTGTCATCACTCTCAAAATGGGTTTAATAATGATGATAGTACTGATATTGAGAAAGGTAATTTCTTAATTATCATCCGGATGGAGTTTATTTGTGGTGATAAAGGCGACAGCTAGGAAAGGTCAAATCAAATTGGCTGGATTGAGGGTCCACATGAGTATATTAGATTTCAAGATTGCGATATCTACTTAGGCATAAGTTGCAATAATCACACCATTTATTGCGTGATTTTATCTCAGGACTGGCTAAGTTTTTATCACAACTCTGCTCTTGCTCTAGTTTGGCTTTGTCTTTTTGCTACCCTTTTTCTCCTCTACTCAGCTAAGCTGGAGGATACAACTATGGGGGGTGACAGAATAAGACTGGAACCTGATAAAATTGATGATTTTAAAGCTAAGTCAGTGGTGTGGTTTCTCTATTCAAAAGGTGGGATCGACAAATTTATGGAAAGCATGAAGGGGAACGATGAGGGATTGTCTAAGCAATTTGTGGCTTCCTGGGAGGATAGAAGGGTTACCATGGGGAGTATCTCCTTCTAAATAAATGAAGAAGTTATTGCTCAAGTGACGGGTCTATCTAAGGAGGGGAGGAAAAGGAAGAAACAGAGTCACATTTTGGATACCACCAGTCTGAACCAGTTCTTTCGTGAAGGCAAAAACTCGATGAAGAGGGTGAGCGGTTTAAACCAAGAGGAGCTTCCACCTCCATGGGACGAGGCCTACTATATCGTTATGAAATATTTCACTCTGGAGTGAAGGTATGGAATTTTTTACTATTACCACCTCCCATTCCTTAACCACCTTAGAAACAATGATTACATCTCCATTCCTTTTTTCCTACTTCATTCGTTGGATTCAAATGTTAAGGATATTGCCGAGGCCAAGAAAAAAGGAAAAGACTTCCCCATTCTACACTAGGGCCTCATCCTTCATCTCTATAATTTCCACCTAGCCCTTTGCCCACCCTGAACTATCTCCATCCAGAATGTGGCTGATAACCGCCCCCCTTCTATTGCTACCATTAAACCTAATGAAAGCCCTCCTCGGCTACCTGAAATTGGCTCTTGCAACAAGAAAAAAAAAATGCCCTATGGAGGATGTTAAAACCCCTAAGAAATTTAGAATCCAGGAGATTGATTCCAATATGGAAATTACTGATGAGGCCAACACCCCCTGCCATTCAGTGAAACTGGCCTCCAAACCCCTTGAAAAATTGCTAAGAGACCCCTCCTCTTCCCATGAAACTAGGAATTCAATCCCTTCTGAGAATGTGGCCCTATTCTAGTCTACCTCAACCCTCGACTCTGTCAGCTCCACCCATACCTCTAAAAGCCCTAAAAATTCTATGAGTTCAGAGACTGGCCCCAAATCCCAAACAAATTATCCCTCCCTGACTCTCAGGTTCAAGGAAATGATGGTAGTGGAGGAAGTGAGTAGCACAAAGGAGGAAGAAGATAACAACCTGTTGGAGTTGGGTAAGAAAGTGGAGGTTTTGTTTGATAATGTGTAGGAAATCACCAACAAGATGGAGGCAATAGAAAATAAGCTGCAAGATGTCTCCAGGTTTGCTTTGAATGTGATGTGTTGCTTGGTGACCACTTTGTGCCTTTTGCAGGAAATCTCTACCAAAGGAAAAAGCAAGGAAGATGATGACTACAGGGCCCTTTTCAAATTCCTCATCAAGGAATGGGCTAGGAAGCTCCTCCCCAAGAGGAGCCATGAAAAAAAGAAATAGTTTGTTTCGATGTCTCAGAAGTCTAGTTTTTTGTTCAGTCCTAGTTGCCTTTGGGCTGATAGTTTTATTTTTTGTTTATATTTGAACGTATACACCTATTTCCCTGCGTGGCATATGTTTAAAATGTTTATTATGACTTTTATATATCTGCTAAACTTATGTAGAATGATTATAGTTTTTGATAGAGGAAAGTAAGAAGGCTGTAGTTTTGTTGATGTTCTGCTGACAGTTGGCTTGCCACTGTTTCCTTGTTCTTCTCCTGGGTCAGCCCCCTTGTTTTGGCTTCTTTTAGTATCAAAAACATTGTAAATAGTTAGAAACTATTATTTTGAAAATTATATTCATTATCTCTTTTATGTTGTTGGTTCCATGGTTTTCCAAAATAAGTCATAAAAAAATGAATACATATGCGGAGGTATGAAAATGTAGATCTAAATAAAATTGAATAATGCAATGTAAGATCCAAAACCCACATTACTAGTCACTGAATAAAGCCTAAGATCTATGCATAAAATTAGATGATAAACAATAATACCATAGCAAAGACCTTAGATTGCTCTATTATTTCTTGATACTTGTTTGGATGCTTGATGTAGATTTACTCTCAGATTATGTATCATAACTTTGATACCATTGTGATAGTATGAAGGCTTAATACTTGATAATGGATGATGATAGTTCCAGCTTGATGATGATAATGATATATGTTTTCTCAAAGATATTTGCATAGGATATTTGATCAAAAGAGTGCTAGCTAGGGAAAATGAATGAGTAAAGGTCTTATTTATATGTCTCACATAACATTTGATCAATGGTAGAGATTAATTAGAAATATAAATGGATGAGAAAATTTGAGAGAAGGTAGGACCTATAATTAGCACATGGATTGCCGAGGTGGAAGGATAAAGAGGGTGTAATGCATAAGGGAAATAAGCAAAACATTGATTTTATTATTTTTGGTGGGAAAAATTAAATAAATTATTTAAAATTTATTAAATTTTTAAGTGTTACTAATTAAATAATTTTAAAAATTATTTAATTATAGTGGACCAATAAATGAATTAATTAAATAACAAGATTATTTAGTTAATAATGGAGGGAAAATGGTGAATTAATTAAATGATTAAAAAATATTTAATTAATAGAGGAAATGTTAGCTTTATTAAATAATTAAGTTTAGTGACATAAATTGTATCCCTTTACAATTTCAAACTCATTTTGGGCTCACTTTGGTGGTTGTCCCTCATGTCCTTGATTTATGTCTAATTGTGCTCAACCCATGACCATTTCCAAAAGCTCAACACAATCCTCTTCTCATTGACCCTAATTTCAATCCAAATGTCAGGACTATGATGCCTACTATAGACGTATAAATTAGACCACTTTCCTAAGTAAATATTTAATATTTATTTTGACCCCATTTCTCCTATGAATTAAATCTTTTTAAATTACTTTCTTCATTTTCATCTATTTGATTAAATAAATTACTCAATTTATTTAATTAAATTCACCTAAACCTTTTCTAGCCTTTAATTAAATAAATCACTTTATTTAATTAAATCCCCTTTCTCCCTTTTTAATTAAATTTACATTTAATTAAATTAATCCTTGCAAATAAATGATCTAATTTATTTATTAAACCCCCCCACTTGTATTTATGCAAGTTGCATCTATTTTAGTTGAAATAAAGTAATGTATTTTAATTAAAATCCGTTTCCCTCCACTTGCATTTTCCTACATCTCCCACTTGTCTCCTAAACCCCTTCTATATTCTTCTAATCACTTCCAATTTAGCCTAATTCATCTCCTAATTATTGTCACCTTCCTAAGCAAAGAGAAGTCACTTCTCAAAACCTCCAAAGTCTTTGAAATGCATTAAAGGCTTTATGTCTTCAACAAGTTAACCCTCAAAGTCATCCTAACCATTAATGGTTAACTCAATCTTCTTGCATGGTTAGAGACTTTCTCTCCAACTTAACCCTCATCTAACCCAAGGGTCTCATCGAACATTCATGGCTTTAACCCTGGTTATCCTATTAACCCTTGCACAAGAGTTTACCCCTTGGGTAAAAGATTTATCCATTGGATAACCCTAACCTAACCTTAACCCTTACCTCCTAGGGCAACCTTCATGTCTTCTCAAGCAACCCTTTGTTGAAAATTGTCACCATTTCATTGGTGAGAATTGTAAACATGGATTGATTAACTTTTAATCCTGGCCCTTGTTAAGATTATTCAATCTTAACCATCCATTGCCCTATTTTCCCCTATAAATAGAGCTCTCATTTCTCATTTTTATATCAACAATATTTCATGCATCTACAATATAGTCTAATTTACTAAGCATTTTAGCCTCTCTTTGTTAAATCATTATAATAACATTTAGAAGAATTTTTAATATCATAGAATACTCATGCTAGGATAGTATATCATGTTAGGATAATTTGTTAATCTTTTATCATGTCATCATATTCATGCTAGCTTAATCATCATAGTTTCAATATTGTATATCTTAGAATGCATTCATGCATATAAATCAAACATCACTCGTTCTTGGAGTTGTCATTCTTAAACACTTTGCTCAATGATCTAAGAGCAATACATTGACTTTAGGGATCTTGTGAGATAGAGAACAATGGGACATCCCTTGGGAAGTTGAACTAATCTAGTTAGTTCATATACTTACACCAAGAGTCTCATTGGTGTGTGGGTTTTTTAGATTCGAGTTATTCATTTTTGTCATCCACATTTTCCCACATAGATTTCTAGAGCCCATAGTGGGGCACATCCCCAAAAATAACATCATTTTTTATGCAAGACAAGGATTACAAGCACATTGGAACACCCTTTTAGCACATCTAGAGTATACTTTAGCACATTTGTGGCAAACAGTAGCACATTTATCACACTATTTAGCGCATATGACCCTTCTTATAGCACTTTGGAGCTTATTTTTAGTGCATAACATTCTCTTTTTTTTTCTTATGCATAGAAGTATTAGCCTAGCACATTTGAAAATCAGAGTAGCGTGTAGGAGTCATCTGTTGGCCATTTGGAGGAATTGATTATGTGTTGCATTGATTTTTTGTCATTGATAGCAACACTAGATATTAAGATGCTTTACAGACACCCTTTTGGTCCTAGTAGGTTGAGTAGTTTCTGGTTGGTTTGGATCCAGCATGATTCGGTAGGCTCCAGTATGGTTTGGTTATGGAATTTTCTTATTCATGACACTCATGTTCATATTCAGTAAGTTGGTTTTGGTTTGGTGATCGGATGCTATCCTTCTTGCTTGGAAGCTTGGCTTGTGGTTCCGGCAAGGGTTTCACCGACAAATATTTTGATGAAGATATTTGATGATATGCATAAGTGGTATTGGTGTAGCTTCTGGTATGGTTTTAGGATGTCGATGGTGATCTTGTTCGAGACTTGGTGGATTGGGATCATTGCTTTAGCGTGTGGACCTATATTGGGTCCTAGTTGATCTAGGTTATGGACCAACTTAATTTAACGTATGGATTGGTCTTCTTTATATGTTTCTGGGATGTCTTATGTGTTAGATATTGTTTGTTTAGTTTAAGGCTGACATGTTTTGTAATCATGTAATTGGTTTATTATCTGGTGACCAACATGATTGTTTATGATCGAGGGTTTGTATATATATGATGTAAGATCTCATTGTAGATCATATATGGTTATGGTCAAGGGATGTAATGTGCAAATAATGTAATATCATTCAAGCAGAGGATTTGGTCGATCATTAGAGATCGAGTTGAGTTTATGTAAGAGGATTTAGTCCTCCGATATTGAGCTTAACCAGAACTATACTCAGGCATAGGAGATGCTATCTTTGTAGTTCAATCACTTCTCTGGATTGTAGTCTGGATTTCTATGTAGTCAGTGAGACTCCTTTTGTGATGAGTAGTGCACTCTAGGCTATTGGCCTTCCTGCAATTGTAGGCCCCTCAATTGTAATTCACATACTTACTGTAAAAGTATTATTTGACTGTGGTTTGGCTTCCCACCATGGTTTTTCCCTTTACTAGGTTTTCCACGTATAAATCTTGGTGTCATGTGGATGGTATTTGTTATCTGATTATTCTTTATACTTAATTGGTTTAATTGCTATTTCAGTATTTGGTTTAAGCATTTCGATATTAATGTTTTGGGTTCTAGTATTAAAGTTTTAAATGTTAAGGTTCCGGTAATTTGTGATAACTGATTAACCCCCACCCCCTCTCAGTTGTCTTCTAGTTATTTGAACTATCTAACAATTGGTATCAGAGCTTTGGTGCTCTTTGTAGAAAGCATAACCACTTGAGGACTATCTTATGGCGACTAACAGTTCAAGTTCATCCAGTTCATCTGGAGCTATCTTTCAGAGGGATATCCCTAGGCTTGATGGAAAAAATTACATAGTATGGAAGATTTAGATGGAGACTCATCTGAGATGTCTTGGCAAGGAGATTTGGGAGATCACACAAAATGGTGTTACACCTCATAATCTAGCATCTAGCAATTCTCCTCCAACAAACCTGGATAAGGAGCTTGATAATGATTGTAGAGCAAGAGAAACCCTCTTGTGTGCACTTTTTGATCAACAAATAATAGGATTGACTGACAAATCATCTGGAAAGGCTATATGAGATACATTGGAGACTCTTAATGAAGGTGGCCCTACAGTGAATATTGCTAAACTTGATGGTTACTAGGTGAGATATGAAAACTTGAAGATGGAAGAAGATGAAAGGATTACTACATTTATGGAAAGGGTAAATGAGATTGTTATGGGAATTCAATGTTGTGGTGGAACTTTGAGTGAAGATGAAATTGTTTCTAAAGTTTTGAGAGCCCTACCACTGGCTTACAAGATGAAGGCTACTGCTATTAATGAGCTGAGAACAATGGCTAATACATCTATCAGAATAGATACTTTGGCTAGGAAATTATCTACTTTTGAGCTTGAAGAATTTGGACCGTATGGAGTTGTATAGTTTGAACCTGCTTTTTATGCATCTGCATCAGCAACCGGTAAGTAAGATTGGAAAGATTTATATGAAAAGGAATTGGATGATATGAAGAGAGAAGATGAATAATTTGATAAAGTTGAAGCACTATTTGCTAGAAGAGTACCTAAAGGATCGGTAGGAAGTATGTATGAAGGAAAAGCACCTTTTAAATGTTTTGCATGTAATAAGATTGGTCATTTTGCATCTAGATGTCTTGAAAGGAATTCAAGATTTGAAGAAAGAGTTCGAAGATATTTTAAGCCTAACCCTGGATATTAGAACAAGTATAAGTATAAGAAAAACAAAGACAAATCATGCTACATAGTGGATGAGGAAGGCATTACTGATTCTGATGATGAACTGACATAAGATTCTGCTAGTGGTTCCGAGAAGGGAAGCAATGGGTGTTCCTGGCTATCAAGGAAGATGTTCCAGCACTGGAAGAGAATGTACTTGAGGAGAATACACTTTTTGCTAAAATTGAAGACAAGGATGAATGGGTAATTGACAGTGGATGTTCACATCATATGATTGGAGATGAAGGGAAGTTTCTCTGCAAGAATTTGATGGCAGTCTCGTTATATTTGGAGATGATAAATCATGTATGATCAAACGAAAATGAACTATATCATTGGATGGTAAGAACAATACTGACAATGTTTATTATGTTGAAGGTTTAAGGCACAATCTTTTGAGTGTAGGACAATTGGTGGATAAGGGACTTCAATTACGGTTCAAGGATGGAAAATGCAAAATCATTACCACATCTAGTTTGGAGATTGCAACCAGTACATAGACAAAATTTTATATATTTCATTTGAATTTTGGTGAGAAGACATATTTGATTGCACAAATTGATGAGAGTTGGCTATGACATTAAAGGCTATGTCATGTGAATTTTGATTGCATTGTGAAGATCAGTTATACTAAGGCAGTTAGAGATATACCTGAGATTGTGAAGCCCTATAATCTGGTATGTAAAGAATGTCAAATGGGTAAACAGGTCAAAACCTCTTTTACAAGTATACAAGATAAACCTCATGATGTTCTTGATATTATTCATACTGATTTGTGTGGCCCTGCTAGAGTTAAAAGTTTCCAAGGTGATAGATATTTCATGCTAATCATTGATGATTATTCTAGAACGATGTGGGTTACTTTTCAATGGGAAAAAATTGAAGCATTTGAAAAGTTTAAAATCTTTAAGGATAAAGTGGAAACTGAGACAGGATTGAAGATTAAATCTTTGAGGTTAGATCATGGTGGAGAATTCACATCCGGTGAGTTTAATAACTTTTATGAGAAGCATGGTATAAGAAGACATTTTTCTGCTCCCCGAACACCTCAGCAGAATGGAGTTGTGGAAAAGAAGAACAAATTTATCTTAGATGTTGCTAGAACAATGATGATCGAAGCTAGTATACCTCATATCTACTAGAGAGAAGTAGTGAGCACATTGATTTATACATTCAACAAAGTACATATCGAAGGAGAAATCGGTAAGACACCTTATGAATTATGGTGTGGAAATACACCTATAGCTAAGTATTTTAGAATCTTTGGTAGTAAATGTTATATCATGAGAGATATTATCATTGGAAAATTTGATCCTAGATGTGTTTGAGACATATTTCTTGGTTATTCTAATGAAATCAAGGCATATAGATGTTATAACAAGAGATTGCAAATAATTATGGAAAGTGCTAATGTCAAAGTGGATGAGCTGAATAGAGGTCAAATCAAAGTTTATGAGAAGGAAATGGTGGTGAAAATGATTATATCTGAACCGGTAGCACCTTTACCAGAACAGAGGGTTGAACCAGGTACTCTGGTAGTGTCAGAAAATTCTATAGTAATTGAAGAACCGGGAAGAGGAATAGAGAGTTAGAAGACTCCTAGGTATGTGATATTGAGTCATTCAGAAGATCAAATCATTGGGGATAAGAGCAATGGAGTAATGACAAGAAGAAGACTAACAACTAATGAGGTATGTTTAATTTCTCAAGTTGAACCGGTATCAGTAATTGAGACATGTAAAGATGAATATTGGTTGAAAGCTATGAAAGAAGAATTATATCAGATTGAGAAGAATAACACATGGACTTTGGTTCCCCGACCTAAAAATAAGAATGTTATTGGAACTAAATGGGTTTTCAGGAATAAATTAAATGAGGATGGACAAGTTGTAAGGAATAAGGCTAGATTGGTTTGTAAAGGATATTCTCAGAAGGAAGGAATTGATTATGGAGAGACTTTTGCACCTATAGCTAGGATTGAAGTTGTAAGATTATTTTTTGCCTATGTTTCTCATAAAAACTACAAGCTTTATCAGATGGATGTTAAGTGTGTATTTTTGAATGAGGATCTTGATGAGGAAGTTTATATTCAGCAACCTGATGGTTTTTCACTATCAGATGATACAAACTTGGTTTGCCGGTTAAGGAAAGCTTTATATGGATTGAAACAAGCACCTAGAGCTTGGTATGCAAGGTTGGATTCACTAAAGGTAATGCTGACAGTAATTTATATTATAAGATCACTGATGATGATATACTAATTATTGAAGTATTTATTGATGACATCATTTTTGGAGGTGAAGATAAGTTATGCATCAAATTTTCTAAGAACATGGAGAAAGAATTTGAAATGTCTATGATTGGGGAGATGAAATTTTTCTTAGGTTTGCAGATTACACAGACCTGACAAAGGAATTTTCATCTATCAAACTATGTATGCTAGAGAGTTATTGAAGAAATTTGGTATGGGATATTGTAAACAAGTGAGAAATTGACAAGAAAAGATATTTCTGCATTGGTAAATACCACAAGATACAAATCTATGGTTTGAGGTCTACTTTATTTGACTTATAATAGGCCTGACATAGTGAATGTTGTTTGTATTGTATCAAGATTTCAGAGTGATCCTAGAGAAAATCATGAGAGTGCGGTGAAGAAGATTTTTTAGGTATTTGCAGGGAACAACTGAATATGGTTTGTGGTACCCTAAGGATGATGACTTTACTTTATGTGCATATACAGATGCTGATTGGGCTAGAGATGTTGATGATCAGAAAAGTACTTCTGATGGAGCTTTCTTTCTTGGAAAGAAGTTGGTTTCATGGATCGGCAAGAAACAATCATGCACTTCTTTATCTACTTCTGAAGCTGAGTATGTTGTTGCTGCTACTAACTGTACATAGGTTTTATGGATGAAGCAAATGTTGAAGGATATCAAAGTGCATTGCACTGGACCAATAGTTATTCACTGTGATAACTCTACTGCTATTGACATATCAAAGAATCTGGTATTTCACTCTAAGACAAATCACATATCTATCAAGTATAGCTTTTTGAAGGAGAAGGTGGAAGAAAATGAAGTCAGATTGGTTTATGTGAACACTAAAGAACAAATTGTAGATATTTTCACTCAACCTTTGCCTAAAGAATCATTTGAATACTTCAGAGAGAGATTGGGAATTTCTACCCCTCCAGTAGAGACTTGATTGATGTGGTTTGGCATTAGTCCGATATGCATT
The DNA here is from genome assembly GCF_030272615.1 of Cryptomeria japonica. Taxonomy (NCBI): domain Eukaryota; kingdom Viridiplantae; phylum Streptophyta; class Pinopsida; order Cupressales; family Cupressaceae; genus Cryptomeria; species Cryptomeria japonica. The sequence goes on from NC_081407.1 coordinate 960,364,592, forward strand.
ATTAAAGATATTTTTCATTCTAGAACTGATGTGGGGATGCTACTGCTCGGGGGGAGTAGTCAACTTTTTGATTCAATGGTTTATGTTTTTTCTTTGATATTTTTGTCAGATTTTTGGCATTGATGTCAAAGGGGGAGAGATATTGATGTGAAAAAGAAAAACTTAAGGAGTTGTATACATCAGTGGGAGAGATATATGTATAATTCAGATCTTTACAAAGATATTATTCATAGGGGGAGTTTGATCTTTGTTTCATAACTTCATTGCTACATCTGTATGTAGGAGATTGTTGGCTATCTTCCATTGCCAGAGACTTGTTTGGCATTTCTTGGTACTTATATGTTTTTCACATCTAGTGGTACCATCAATGCCAAAGGGGGAGATTGTTAGCTATTTAAAGGAATTGATTATGTGTTGCATTGATGTTTTTTCATTGACGTCAACACTAGTTGTTTGGATGCTTTACTGACACCCTTCTGGTCCTAGTAGGTTGAGTAATTTCTAGTTGGTTTGGATCTGACATGATCCAGTAGGCTCCGGTATGGTTTGGTTATGGAATTGGCTTATTCATGACACTCATGTTCATATTTAGTAAGTTGGTTTTGGTCTGGTGATCGGATGCTATGCTGCTTGCTTGGAAGCTTGGCTTGTGGTTCTGATGAGGGTTTCACCGATAGAAATTTTGATGAAGATCTTTGATGATATGCGTAAGTGGTATTGGTGCAGCTTCTAGTATGGTTTCAGGATGTTGATGGTTGATGAGCTGAGATATTAGCTCTTTTATTCCTATAACTGATAATTTTTTGCCATGTTTTAATTTGTATAATGGGATAGTGTTCGAGTCATGTAATGTATTAAAGTTTGGCTATGTGCATTTTATATGATAACTAAACCCATTAAATCTTGTTTTGTTTTGACCTTTTATTCTTGTTGCCATGTGGATTATTCATGTTGCCATGCCGATTATCATAGGTGATATCATGTGTCAATGTATAAGTGTTATGATGAATTAAAATAGATATATGTGTGTGTGTGTGTGTGTGTGTGTGTGTGTGTGTTCTATCTTTTTAATTGCACGAATAAATGAGATGTTACAGAAGCGGTTATTGTGTCATGTCATAAAGGCAATTGGATATATTCAAGGAGCATTTAAATATTCAAAACAACAAAGAGAATAGTGCATGTAAGAAGTGGAAAAGGAATAGGAAGGCGCTGCCAGACTCATTTATATTTGTCTTTAGCAAACATCAATCTTGTAACACTGCCATGCTATATTCTTGGCTGCGGTTTAGTAGAGATCATCATTTCTTGTGGATTAACTCCTTCTGTTTGTTTTCATAAATGTTTCCGCCTCATTTCATCGATGTGACGTGGATAATAGGAAGTTGTTATAGTTTTCTTATAAATAAGATCCTGTGCCTCTTCTCAGAGGTTAGAGACAGGGGATTAGAAACAGAGTTGCATAGTATTGTAGAATTAAAAGTATTTTCTTTCATTTCATGTGTTGTATCAACCTTTGGAAACAATGAATAAAAATGATGCTATTCTGAGTATATAGAATAATCGTTGAAGTCTGGGTACACTCATCCAAGGGGGCCCACTTGGTGAGCAGTCTTGTGCAATCATTATATTCAGTTTCCCTTTTTGCTGTAGTAGATGGTCTAGCGATTGACTATTCCTGCAGCCACTGGAACCAGATCTTGTGACTATTCCTGCAGCCAAAGTAGACAGAGTAATTCCTATTTGTGAGCTTTGAACTTAGTTAACAGTTCTTTAATTATAATTTTCTATTAATGCTAAGCTTTCCTGTAGCCATTCACTTGTTATGATTCTTGCTTATTTATTTCAAGTAGATTTAGTTGCTGCAATAATGTAGAATAACTATCATAGGAACTTAGTGCATATATAATGCAGACCCATTTCAAGTAATACGTCCCTAGGTTGACAAATAAATGAACTTCAGTTATGGAGATAATAACTACACAGAGTGAATGACCAATATTTGGGTTGAGACTTTAGCTCTAGTTATTGTTCCTATTGGTGAGGCAAACAATGGTGATCTTGTTTGAGACTTGGTGGATTAGGATCATTTCTTTAGCATGTGGACCTATATTGGGTCCTAGTTGATCTAGGTTATGGACCGATTTAATGTAGCATATGGATTGATCTTCTTAATATGTTTCTAGGATGTCTTATGTGTTGGTTATTATTTGTTTGGTCTAAGGCCGACATGTTTTGTAATTATGTAATTGGTTTATTGTCTGGTGGCCGACCTGGTTGTTTATCATTGAGGTTTTGTATATATATGATGTAAGATCTCATTGTAGATCATATATGGTTATGGTCAAGGGATGTAATGTGTGAATAATGTAATATCATTTAGGCAGAGGATTTGGTTGATCATTGGAGATCGAGTTGGGTTTATGTAAGAGGATTAATTATTCCTTTGGTATTGAGCTTAACCAGAACTATACTCAGACATAGGAGATGCTATCTTTGTAGTTCAATCACTTCTCCACATTGTAGTCTGGATTTCTATGTAGTTTCGAAAGTGGAAGGTATATGCTCTCCCCTTAATTGGGTGACCAAAAACCCAAACCATTATTTCTTGCTTTCTTTTAATTCAAGTACTTAAATCCTTTAGAAGGTCTTCTCTCTCGAGTTGCCCTTAGGGTGCCATTAATGACCGATGAGAGGGGAATGACCTAAGTGGGAAATGACTTTATCACCAAGTGTTCCAACCCACTATAATCAAATGTGGAGGCTGACGAAAGTCCTTTTCAACGGTTTTACACAGTGATTAGTCTTCCCTTAGTATCTTTAAGATGGGTAAAGCCTTTGTTCTAAAGGTTGGGAAGCCTCTTGAGGGAGGTTATCACTAAAGACCGAATGGAAGCCTAATTAAGAACCTTAGCATTAGAGACTTTGAACTGAGTTAGTCACCAAACATTGGCAATATCATAGTGGAAGGGCAGGGAAGAATCTGCCCCCAAGATCAGTCGCCATATATCTCCCAAGACAACTACTCAATTGTGAAGAAATTCACTTTGGGTTAATTTATGGCAAAAGGCAAAAAAATGGGCACCCCTTAGGTGGTGACAAGGCTATTTGAGTTGATGGAGTATCAAGACTAGTGGGATATGATATTATTGATTACCTTTGTGATGAATAATGATGAACTACTAAGGTCCTAACCAGTACTGAGAATGGGGGGGGTGAATCAGTACACACAAAAAATTTCTCAAACACTTTGACAAATCACAACATAGATAACCGGTTGTCTTAACCACTATACTTAACCATAGAAATACTGGTTAAACACAGATACTTCAGACAACTGTCAACAGATCTCAAACTTGATGACTACTTCACTGATATAATCATGCATGAGTTGTATCAATAATACCACAAACATTTAACACTGCATGCATATCTAACTTAATCATAATCACACAATCATCACATGAAAAACTCACAACCCATAACACACAAATTTTTCATGTGGAAAACCAAATGGAAAAAACCACGGTGGGGATGAATACCCACAAGATTTTTTGTGAACTCTTTTGAAGTTCGCTCTATTAGGAGCCTAGTCCGATTAAAGACTTTACAATAAAGGTTCTATTAGGAACTGATCATGTTAAGGATCACCCAATTAAGGGATGGCTATATACCCTGTTAAAGGTTGAAACCTTGTTAAGAGTTACCTCGCTAGAGGATTTAAATAACTTAATGAACTTGAGCCACTTGGTTAGAGGATTTACAATAAAGCCTGTTAAAGCTACTCGTTCAAGGGATTTACCTTCTGTTTAAATGGTTAGAAGACAATAGGTAAAACTCTCTGATCTGATAACAACACTTCTTGCTAAGGCAAATCCTTTTCAGTTCCTCTCTTCTACAATCACACTATGCAGATTCCTCACTTTGGTTTGGCAAGTATCAAATCTCCAACACACGGACACAAATACAACTTTTGCCAACAACTACAGTAACAAAACTCATTAACCTTATAGACAACAATTTGGTCAGTAGTGTAAACCCTAAACATTTTAGGTTTACAATTACAAGCGGTCCAATCCTGACCGTTAAATACATTACATAGAATGAAATGATCTAAAATAGATCTCAAGTCATTATTCCTTCACCACATCTGGAAATAAGTAACCCATCACACGCTTTTCACATATTGCTAAGAAATATGCACATTACTAAGGTAGACATTCAATGCATTTGATCTTCATATGCAAGATCCTCAAAGATAACCTTCATTTACACACAACTGATGTGGCATCTTTATCCTTATCCTTGTTCTTAACTAACTCATCACAAAACATCATTGGTTGCACCACACAAGCCAAACTAGAAACCTTAGAGCTAAACAGAGACTACCAATTGGTAGTCACACTTAGTGAACCTCGACATCGGTCCACTCCATTCTGGTTGACCATAACCACTTCCAATCTTCATACCAGTGCATACCAGTCCACCTACTTGAGCACTTATTGACATCAATGACAACATACATTGTCACCGCTTCATCATATGCCAACAATCTCCCCCTTTGGCATTGATGGCAATACTCAATGTATCATTGCTCAGTATCTACACCATGCTCAATAACATATACCGGTTAACCTTAAAAAGATCACCACCACCACCTAGACCGGTCAGTGTGTTCTTTTCCATATATCTTCTCCCCCTTTGACAACAATGCCAAAGTGGAGGCACAAGCTTCCAAGCTCCACTATGCTGCTCCCCCTATGGAGTAACATCCTTCAACGCCTCAATCCTGTAAGATCTGGCATGGTAGTACCTGATTGATGTGGAGCACACATCTTTAATTTACTTCATGAAGGGCCAGAACCCCTAATTCACCTCTCAAATAGGTAAATATAGTCTTCAGTAAGGGCTTAGTGAGTATGTTTGCTAGCTGCTCCTTACTGGAAACATGTTCTAAGACAACCTCTTTATTCTAAACCTTTTCTCTCAAGAAATGATACTTGAGCTCAATATTTTTGGTCCTAGCATGCAATACCAAATTTTTGGAAATATTTATTGCACTAGTATTATCACAAAAAATACTAACTGGTTTAGATATAGTCACTTTGAAGTGATTCAATACATGCTTCATCCAGATTGCTCGAGTGCAATTCATAAATTTTGTCACATACTCCGCTTTAGCTGTAGACTAGGAAATACAACTCTACTTCTTGCTTGTCCACGAGACTAGTCTTCCACCAAGGAAGAATGCTCCACCGGTTGTGCTCTTCTGGTCATCCATATTACCTACCCAATCTGCATTGGTAAACACTTTGAGATCAAAGTCACCATTGTATGGATACCACAATCTATAATCAACTGTCTCTTTCAGGTATCTAAGAATCCTCTTTACTGCTACCAAGTGGGATTCTCTTGGACTCTTTTGAAAACAGGCCACAATGGCCATTGCATCAGCAATATCTGGTTTGCTGTGCACCACATAGTGAAACTTACCGATCATTGACCGATACTCCTTCTCATTCACCAATGATGTATCATCCTCCTTTGTTAGTTTGCAGTCGGTCACCATCAACGTTCCAACTAGTTTACTCCCCTCCATGCCAAAGGTCTTCTATACCTCTTTGATATACTTGGACTGGGTAATGAAGATACCCTCTTTCATCTACTGAATCTATAGACCAATGAAAAACTTTATCTCTAATCAGAGACATCTCAAACTCCTTTTTCATCACATCTACAAATGCATGACTCATATCATCATCTCCACCAAAGATTATATCATCTACAAATACTTCACATATCAGAATTTGATCACCTTCATATTTTAGGTAGATGTTTTCCTCACTTGTTCTCTGAAATCCTATCTTCACAAGATGAGAGTGTAACCATTAGTACCATGCCCTTGGTGCTTGTTTCAATCCATACAGGGCCTTGTGTAACCTGCACACCATGTCACTATCTTCTAACAAAGCAAACCCATTTGGTTGCTGAATATGCACTTCTTCCTCTAGTATTCCATTCAAGAAGGTAGACTTTGTTAGGTCCCGGAGACAACTGAGAGGGGGGGAAGTGAATCAGTTGTCTAATAAATTCAAACCAAAAACTAGTTAACCAACTTAATGCTTAATACTGGTAAACCAGTTAAGTATGCCGATAGATAGTGTTAATAGTAAATTACTATACCGGTAAGGATTAATGCATGAAACATAAACATAAAGTCATCCACAACACATGACACCAATATTTGTACGTGGAAACCCTGTAAGGGGAAAAACCACAGTGGGAGACCTTACCCACAATCAGATGATACTATTGCAGAAAGTAAGTGTACATAAATGGGGTCTACACATGCAGAAAGGCCAATAGCCTAGAGCTCACTTCTCAATCACAAATGGGAGTCACACTGACTACAGTTGGATGGTTAAATCCAATAAGAATGTACTGCACAAAATAGCATCTTCATATGCTGGATTCAGTACCAGTATAATGTTGATATGCTTCTACAAAAACCTAACTTCACCTTCAAATGATGTCTTCATGTATATCCTTGCTTGATCTCGCATATACCTTCACTCAATTCTTTTTCGCATTCCACACTTGATCTTACAAATAAGATCTTACATTTATACCATACCTTAAGACCAATTTTAGTAGGTTGGCTCTACAAGATGTTACAATAAAACATTTTTATACAATATAATATCTGATGCAATAACCGATTAAACATGTCGGCTAAATGCATTTACAATAATAATAAATCATCTCGTGCCATACTGATCTGGAGAAGATAAACCTGCCGGTGTAACCCTAGATAACCTAGACCTATTTGCCGGTAAAAGAAAATATACAAATATGAATATACCAATGATTAATTCTTCAAAACAAAGTGTCCACACGATGTCTTCGACATTACCAAGTGTCTTCCATATCATTCTAGGTACCGGTGAATAATATATCCTGTCGGTGAACCATATACCAGTAACTGTTGCACAATTTACTTGCTTGCCGGTGAATGTTACTGGATCTTCAAAGTGCTTATATTCAATAGGTGTTGACATCAATGACAAAACCATACCAAAATACCAACAATCTCCCCCTTTGGCATTGATGGCAACACAAGATGGAAAAACCATCAAAGTGCCAAAGCAGAAATGCCAACAATCTCCATTTCTCCCCCTAGGAGTAACATGTGTTTATCCAAAGATTATTTTCAATACCAATCTCTCCTTAAAGGATAATGTGTTTTTCCATAGATATCTCTCCCCCTTTGACACCAAATGCCAAAGTTACAAAAGTCAAGTTCATACAAAATACCAACTACTCCCCCTGAGAAGTAGCTTCCTCATCAAATACCAGAATAAAAGATTTCTCTTTTTAATTTTGCCAGTTGATGACAATCATCAACTGTCTAAGTCTCTATCGATGGTGGTATGACTCCAAGTTGATCTTTGAGATATTCAAAAGTCTCCTTAGGAAAAGGTTTTGTGAAAATATCTGCGAGCTATTCTTTAGTATTCACATAAACCAGTTTTATCTCCTTTTCTTCAACTTTTTCCCTTAGAAAATTCAATTTGATAGAAACATGTTTTGTTTTAGAATGTAATACCGGATTCTTAGATATATGCTGCAGTGTTATCACAGTATATAGTAATGGGTTCCTTGCATTTTACCTTTATGTCTTTCAACATTTTCTTAAGCCATAATACTTGTGTACAGTTAGTTGCTGCTGCAACATATTCTGATTTTGCTATTGATAAAGATGTACAACTCTGTTTCTTACTTAGCCAAAAAACTAATCTCTTTCCAAGAAAGAATGCTCCTCCAGTGCTGCTTTTTCTGTCATCTACATCTCTTACCCAATTTGCATCTGTGTATGCACATAGATCAAAATTTTCATCTTTAGGATACCATAATCCAAGATTTGTTGTGCCTTGTAAGTACCATAAAATCCTTTTTACTGCTGATTCATGATTTTCCCTAGGATTACTCTGAAATCTAGAAATAATACATACTACATTCATAATATCAGGCCGGGTTTGTGTCAAATATAGTAAGCCTCCTATCATAGATTTGTATCTAGTTGGATTAATAGGTGTAGATTCATCCCTTTGAGATAATTTGTCATTTGTAGTCATAGGTGTGCTTACCGGTTTAGAGTTCTCCATCCCAAATTTCTTTCGTAATTCTTTCAAGTACTTGGATTGACTCAAAAATATACCTTTATCAGTTTGAGAAATCTGCAAACCTAAAAAGAATTTTATTTCTCCAATCATAGACATTTCAAATTCTTGCTGCATTTCAAGAGAAAATTCCTTACATAATCCATCTTCTCCTCCAAAGATTATATCATCAACAAATACTTCAATAATCAAGATGTCATCATTAGTTACTTTGCAATATAAATTGCTATCTGCATTTCCTTTAGTAAAACCAATCTTGAAAAGATACTTATCCAACCTTGCATACCAAGCTCTTGGGGCTTGGTTCAATCCATACAAAGCTTTTCTTAACCTGCAAACCATATCATTGTCATCTGTCAAAGAAAATCCATTAGGTTGTTCAATATATACTTCTTCTTTAAGATCTCCATTAAAAAATGCACATTTAATATCCTTCTGTCAAACTTTGTAGTCCTTGTGAGCTGCAAAAGCCAAGAATAATCTAACTGCCTCAATTTTGGCTACCGGTGCAAAGGTTTCATTGTAATTAACTCCTTCTTTCTGAGAATATCCCTTAGACACTAGTCTTGCTTTATTTCTGACAATCTTACCATCTTCATTAAGTTTGTTTCTAAATACCCATTTAGTTTCGATTACATTTTTATCTTTAGGCCGGGGAACTAATGTACAAGTATTATTTTTCTCAATTTGTCCTAATTCTTCTTCCATAGCTTTAATCCAAAATTTATCTTCACATGCCTCATTGATAGATGATGGTTCAATTTGAGAAATAAGACATACCTCTTCATTTTCCAATCTTCCTCTTGTCATAACTCCTTTAAATTTGTTTCCAATTATCTAATCTTTAGAATAATTGAATCTTACATACTGGGGTGTCTTAGTTTGTTGTTGTTCTTCAATTATTGTGGAATCTTCTAATGATACTAGGGTAACTGGATCTTCATTTTGTACCGGTGGATTCAGTATAGGTTCATTTGTCATAATTTCTATTGTCGGTTCAGAGTCTATATATCTTGAAGTTCTTCTGAATTGTTCATTAATCTTTACATTTGTACTCTTAACAATTTTCTACAATCTTTTATTAAAACATCTATATGGCTTGCTCTTAGATGAATAACCAAGAAATATTCCTTCATCACTTCTAGGATCAAATTTGCCAATATATTCATCTCTTCTAATATAACATTTACTTCCAAAAATTCTGAAATACTTAAGAGTAGGAGTGTTACCAAACCATAGTTCATGAGGGGTCTTACCAGTTTCACCTTTGATGTGAACTTTGTTGAATGTATAGATAGCAGTGCTAACTGCCTCTCTCCAATATACATGTGGTAGATTTGCTTCTGATAACATACTTCTTGCTGCATCCAAGATAGTTATGTTTTTCCTTTCAACAACTCCATTCTGTTGTGGTGTCCGAGGTGCTGATAATTGTCTTCTGATTCCATTCACTTCATAGAATGTATTAAAGTCCTTAGATGTGAATTCTCCTCCTTGATATGATCTTAAACATTTGATTTTCTTACTGGTTTCATTTTCAACCATTGCTTTGAATAGTTTGAACTTTCCAAGTGCTTCTGATTTCTCTCTGAGAAAAGTATCCCAACACATTCTAGAATAATCATCAATAATTAGCATGAAATATCTATCACCTTGTAAGCTTCTAGTTCTAGTTGGACCACATAAATCAGTGTGAATTAAATCAAGAGCATTATTGGATTTTTCTGGAATGAAATACTTTTGAAACTAGCTCTAACTTGTTTTCCAAATTGACATTCCTTACAAATTGTATTATGAGGTTTCACAATTTTAGGTAGATCTCTAACTGCCTTAGAAGTACTGATTTTTACCATGCAATCAAAGTTTACATGACATAATCTCTTATGCCATAACCAACTTTCATCTATATGTGCAATTAAGCATGCCTTTTCACTATTATTCAAATGAAAGATATTGCCTCTAGTCTGATTACCGGTTGCAATTTCCAAACCAGTTCTATTCATGATTTTACATTTTCCATTTTTAAATTGTAACTGAAATCCCTTCTCAACTAATTGACCAACACTTAAAATATTATGCTTTAATCCTTCAACATAGTAGACATTGTCAGTGTTATGCTTACCATCAAGAGATATTGAACCCTTACCTTTGATTGAATAGGCTTTGTCATCTCCAAATCTTACTAAACCTCCATTGTATTCTTGAAAGTTCAAGAATTTACCTTTGTCTCTAGTCATATGATGTGAGCATCCTGAGTCAATGATCCATTCATCCTTTGCTTCAACTTTAGCTGCTAGGACTTGTTCTACTGGTTGAGCAGTAGGTGCCGGTTGATCTTTTGTTATAGCAACAAAAACCCATCCGTGTCTACTGGATCCTCATCAGAATCATCAGTCACACCTTCATTAGCAATGTAACAAGATTTATCTTTGTTCTTTTTAAATCTGTATCTCTGATATTTAGGATTAGGCTTGTATGTTCTTCTAGCTTCTTCTCTTAGTCTAGCATGTCTATCAGGGCATCTTGAAGCCATATGACCAATCTTATTGCAGTTAAATTATTTAAAGGGTGCTTTACCTTCATACTTACTTCCAAGGAAAATTTCAAAGGCTGAAAGTTTCCCAATCAATGTATCCCTAGTTACTGATGTATTAGGCATTGTTCTTAACTCATTTATAGCAGTTACCTTCATTTTATATGCCAGTGGAAAACCTCTTAAGATTTTTGAAACAATTTCATCCTCACTCAAGGTTCCTCCACAACATTTAATACCCAAAACAATTTCATTTACTCTTTCCATAAAAGCATAAATCCTTTCATCTTCTTTCATTTTCAGATGTTCATACCTGACTCAGAAGCTTTAAAGTTTTGCAATTTTGACTGTGGAATTTCCTTCATTCAGTGTTTCCAAGTGATCCCAAATAGCTTTAGCAGTAGACCTATTTGATAACCCCATGATTTGTTGATCTGATAATGCACTCAAAAGTGCTTCTCTTGCTTTGTAATCATTCTCTTCATCTTTAGCTAAGGTAGTTAGAGCAGTCTGACCAGCTATAGCAATAGTATAACCATTCTTAGTAACTTCCCAGATGTCTTTACCAATGCAATTCAGATGTGTCTCCATTCTGATCTTCCATATCCCATAGTTGGTTCCATCAAGTTTAGGGCTGTCCTTCCTGAAATAATTAGTAGACATTGGATCTACTCAAGTTGTTAAACTTTTGCAAAAAGAGGACTAAGCTCTGATACCAATTGTTAGGTCCTAGAGACAACTAAGAGGGGGAGGGGGGTGAATCAGTTGTCTAATAAATTCAAACCCAAAATTAATTAACCAACTTAATGCTTAATATCTGTAAACCAGTTAAGTATGCCGGTAGACAATGTTAATAGTAAATTGCTACACCGGTAAGGATTAATGAATGAAACATAAACTTAAAGTCATCCACAACACATGACACCAATATTTGTACATGGAAACCCTATAAGGGGAAAAACCATGGTGGGAAACCTTACCCACAATCAGATGATACTACTACAGATAGTAAGTGTACATAAATGGGGTCTGCATATGGAAAAAGGCCAACAGCCTAGAGCTCACTACTCAATCACAAATGGGAGTCACACTGACTACAGTTGGATGGTTAAATCCAATAAGAATGTACTGTACAAAATAGCATCTTCATATGCTGGATTCAGTACCGGTGTAATGCTGATATGCTTCTACAAAAACCTAACTTCACCTTCAAATGAAGTCTTCATGTATATCCCTACTTGATCTCGCATATACCTTCACTCAATTCTTTTTCGCATTCCACACTTGATCTTACAAATAAGATCTTACATTTATACCATACCCTAAGACCAATTTTAGTAGGTCGCTCTACAAGATGTTACAATAAAACATTTTTATACAATATAATATCCGATGCAATAACTGATTAAACATGTCGGCTAAATGAATTTACAACAATAATAAATCATCTCCATAGCGTGCCATGTTGATCTGGAAAAGATAAACCTGCCGGTGTAACCCCAGATAACCTAGACCTATTTGTTGGTAAAAGAAAATATGCAAATATGAATATACCAATGATTAATTCTTCAAAACAAAGTGTCCACATGATGTCTTCGACATTACCAAGTGTCTTCCATATCATTCCAGGTATTGGTGAACAATATATCCTGCTGGTGAACCATATACCAATAATTGTTGCATAGTTTACTTGCTTGCCGGTGAATGTTGCTCGATCTTCAAAGTGCTTATATTCAGTAGGTGTTGACATCAATGACAAAACCATACCAAAATACCAACAAAATTCACATCCATATGGTATACCTTAAATCCCTTGAATGTTGCAAATGCAAGTAGCATTCAGACACCTTCCAGTCTAGCCACTGGGGCAAAGGTTTCTCCATAGTCTTCTCCTTCTTCCTAAGCATATCCCTTGCATACAAGTCTTGCCTTGTTCCTTACTACTGTGCCTTCTTCATTCAACTTATTCCTAAAGACCTATTTGGTACCTATGACATTCTTGTGTTCCGATCTAGGTACCAAGGAACATGTTGTATTCTTCTCTATCTAGTCCAACTCCTCTTCCATTGCCTTTATCTAGTCTTCATCGGTAAGTACCTCTCTAGCGGTCTTAGGCTCAAATTTTGAAATCATGCAAGAATTTTCTTTCACCTTTCTCGTTGTAATTATTCCAGCATCTTTGTCTCCTATGATTTTCTTTAGATCATGATGCAGTCTTACATACCTAGGAATGACCGTAGCTAGTTCAACTTGCTTTTCCTCTTCTTTTTTTGCTTCATTTTCTTCTTCACCTACTGAAGCTTCTACCGGTACAAAAATATTGAGGTCTTTGCAATGTTTATCACTTGTTTCTTTCTTAACTAGTTCCTAGAAGTCTAAACCTAGTTCATCTTCTATTTGCTTGCTACCAATTTCCTTAGGCTTCTCAAGGGATTCATCAATCCTGACATTGATACTCTCAACAATCTTCTGAGTCCTCCTGTTGTAGACTTGAGAGCTTTGCTGGTGCAGAGCACCTAGCTCAAAGTTGTCTTTTCTTGCATTTTAGAGTTTTTATGCGATTTCAAGTTATTTTATGTTTTAATAAGGTGGAAGAAATTCTCTGATGCTTTTTTAAGCCATAGTTTGGTTGTCGACACTTTTGTTGTGCTCAAGATCCAAAATTGTCATTATCCTGAAAAGTTGTCAAAATGTCAATTTATGGTTTGTACCAGGTGGATGCCTGGAAACTTACTAGAATGTTTGGAAATGGTTTAAATCCATTTTGGGATTCTATTTGAGTGATGTTTTAGGCCTTGAGAGCCTTGGAGTGTGTTTTTGCACTCATAGGTAAAAGTTGTCAAAAAATTGGTCATGACAACTTTTGCATTTTTAGGCAAAAGTTGTCCATGGAGGAAATTGCTTTGGAAGTTGGTTGGTACCAAATTAAAATGGTGTATAAAAACTTCTAAGAATATCCAATAATAGGTTAATCAACTTTTGGTTTGCATTCAATTCATTTGCCAAGGGTTTCCTAAGCTTTTTCTCATGTTTGGACTATTTTTTCTTTGAATTTATACTTTTGTATGACATGTATGGTTTTTTATGGTTCTCATAGAAGCATAGGAAGTTAGGAATTTTTTTTACCTTTCCAACAAGTATAATATGAAGGTCTGAAGTGCTTTGGATTAAAAGTTATCACTGTTTTTGTAAAAGTTGCTCACAAACCCTTGAAATTTGGGGCTTTGATTGTAAAAATGTATTTTACCTGAGCATACATGAATGGCACAAGTTTAAATCCATTGGATGGATTGGGTAGGCTCTATAATAATTTATAGAGTAGGTGTTTTGTGTTTTTGTAGGCCACAAGAAGGAGAATGTGTGAGATGAATAACACACAAGCTTGTAGCTAGTGTGTGAGGGCAGCAAAGATTGCTCATTTTCAGAGCCATGGAGAACTGATACCCCAGCAACCCATAGTGTTTTAGAAAGGTCTATGGGTTTACTAGAATGAAGTCTCAAAGGCTCATGAATGAAGTCTTGGTTGAGTTCATAGGTAAATTTGTAATTGTATATCTTGATGACATTATAATATTTAGCAGGTCCAAAGAAGAACATCTCAAGGATATGGATATGGTCTTGAAGAAGCTAAAAAAGGCACAACTCAAAATCAACCTTGCAAAGTGTGAGTTTCTCAAGACTGAACTTGTATATCTCGGTTTTGTCATTTCACAAGGTTGTCTAAAAATGGATCCTAGTAAGGTTGAGGAAATCCTTAGTTGGCCTACACCTAAGAATATCAGTGATGTTAGGAGCTTTCATGGGTTAGCATCCTTTTATAGGAAGTTTGTAAGAAACTTTAGTCATGTGTGTGCTCCTATGCTCAATACTATCAAAGGGGGAGTCAAGTGTTAGTTTAGGTGGATAGAGGAGGCCCAAAAGGGATTTGAGTTGTTTAAAAAGAAGATAGCTGAGTTACCTACCCTTAGGTTACTTGATTTCAATCAGTTATTTACAGTTGAGTGTGATGCTAGTCAAAGAGCAATAGGGGCTGTTTTGAGTCAAGAGGGTCTTCCCATAGCCTTTTTCTCTAAAAAGTTGAATGAAGCAAAACAAAATTAATCTATGTATGACTTGGAGCTATATGCCATGGTGCAAGCCTTAAAGAAGTGGCATCATTACTTTCCGCCCAAAGAGTTTGTAGTCTTTACTGACAACCATGCCCTTAGTTTTGTCAATGGACAAGAGAAGTTGAACCAGAAGCACCTCAAGTGGGTAGAATATCTACAATATTATACCTTCATTATAAATAATAAGAAGGACACCTCAAATAAAGTTGCTGATGCACTCAGTAGGAGAGTCATGACCATACAAGAGGTTAAATTGCACAGTGTGGGGCTGGAGGAGTTGAGAGACCTCTACGAAGAAGACAAAGATTTTGCTCATATATATGCTACATGTTCTGATTTTTCTAACACTTCTCATGTTTCCTACTTAGAGTATATGATACAAGAAGGTTTGTTGTTTAAAGGAAATCTCCTTTTTATAACCCAATGCTCTTTGAGAGAAAACATTATTGAAGAGAAACATCAAGGGGGTCTAGGAGGTCATTTTGGCAATGATAAAACAATGGAGCAGGTTAGTAGGTTCTACTATTGGCCCAAGTTGCAATTAGAAGTAAGGAGATTTGTTGAACAATGTGCCATATGTTAGAGAGAAAAAGGATCAACAAGTAATGTAGGTTTATATGAGCCCTTAGTCATACCCCAAAGGCCTTGGGAATGTTTGAGCATGGACTTTGTGTTGGGTTTACCAAGAACACCAAGAGGATTTGAAAGTGTTTATGTGGTGGTAGATAGGTTCAGCAAAATGGCTCACTTAATCTCTTGTAAGAGTACCAATGATGCCACCTATATTGTAGGTCTTTTATTCAAAGATATAGTAAGAATCCATGGACTTCCAATTAGCATTGTGAGTGATAGGGATGTTAAGTTTTTTTGTCACTTCCAGAGAACCTTATGGAAGAAGTTGGTTACTATACTCTCATTTTCATTTGCCTACCATCCACAATCAGATGGTTAGACTGAGGTGGTCAATAGGTCCTTGGGTAATCTCCTAAGGTGTCTCACTAAGCAGCAAGGTCAGACTTGGTGATCAACCAAGAAGAGTATGCATACAATGATTCAATCAATCAGAGCACAGGCAAAAGTCCTTTCAAATTTTTTTATGGAATGCATCCTAGAGGCGTCTTAGAACTTAGTGATATCAGCACAATGACCCACAAGAATGCTCAAGGAGAGAGTTTTGTTGAAGGTATTAAGGAAATTCATGACAAAGTATGACAATCCTTGCAACAAAAATTAGAAAAATATAAGGAACAAGATGATCAATCAAGGAGGAACTTGCAATTTAAGGTTGCAGACTTAGTTTTGGCTTATCTTAGAAAGGAAAGACTTCCAAAAGGACAACCAACCAAGTTGATGATGAAGAAGATTGGGCCACTCAAGATTGTGCATAAGTTTGGCCAAAATTCCTATGAGGTTGAACTACCTCCTTCTTTGGCCATATCTCCTATTTTCAATATTTGTGACTTGTATCCCTATAAAGGAGAATCTTAGTCCTATCAACTGGATACCACATTGCAATCTGAAGAGGATTGGGTGAAGGATTTACCAGTTAGTCAACTGGTTCAGTTAGAAAGCATCTTGGATACCAAGGTGATCAAGAAGATAAGAAAGGGCATCTACAAACATTATATTGTGAAGTGGGAAGGTCTACCTAATTCAAAGGATACGGGGATGTTAGAAGATGACATAATTCATCATGGAGTGCAACTATCAGACCTAATAACTCAAGGGACTTGAGTTCTTTGCCCCAGGGGAGTATGGTGTAAAGCAACTAGCTCAAAGTTGTCTTTTTTTGCATTTTAGAGTTTTTGTGTGATTTAAAGTTATTTTGTGTTGTAATAAGGTGTAAGAAATCCTATGATTCTTTTTTAAGCCATAGTTTGTTTGTCCACACTATTTTTGTGCTGGATCCAAAATTGTCATTATCCCGAAAAGTTGTCAAAATATCAATTTTTGGTTTGTACCAGGTGGATGCTTGGAAACTTGCTAGAATGTTTGGAAATGGTTTAAATCCATTGTGGGATTCCATTTGAGTGATGTTTCAGGCCTTGAGAGCCTTGGAGTGTTTTTTGCACTCATAGGTACAAGTTGTCAAAAAATTGGTCATGACAACTTTTGCATTTTTAGGCAAAAGTTGTCCATGAAGGAAATGGAGTTGGAAGTTGGTTGGAACCAAATTAAAATGGTGTATAAAACCTTTTAATCATCTACAATAATAGGTTAATCAACTTTTGGTTTGCATTTAATTCATTTGCCAAGGGTTTCCTATGCTTTTTTCTCACGTTTGGACTATTTTTGCTTTGAATTTCTGCTTTTGTACGCCCTGTATGGTCTGGTACGGTGGTCATAGAAGCATAGGAAGTTAGAAATTTTTTTAACCTTTACAAAAAGTATACTATGAAGGTTTGAAGCGCTTTGGATCAAAAGTTATCACTGTTTTTGTAAAAGTTGCTCACAAACCCTTGAAATTTAGGGTTTTGATTGTAAAAATGCATTTTACCTGAGCATCCATGAATGGCACAAGTTGAAATCCATTGAATGGATTGGGTAGGCTCTTCAAATATTTTTAGAGTAGGCATTTTGTGTTTTTTTAGGCCACAAGGAGGAGAATGGGTGAGATGAATAACACACAAGCTTGTAGCTAGTGTGTGAGGGTAGCAGAGATTGCTCATTTTTTAGAGCCATGGAGAAGTGATACCCCAACAACCCATAGTGTTTTAGAAAGGTCTATGGGTTTACTAAAAGAGTCCAATATTTTTTGGGTTGGTGATTTTTACTAGAGAAGAGTTTGGAGCACATCTTCTGAAACTCCCTGGAAGCCCTAGACCCCTTAAAAATAGCTTTTTTCAATTACCCTAATTGTACAACAAAACCAGATGGGAAAATTTGTGATCTTGTTTAAATTACAAATGGGTATCTTAATATGTAAAAATATCTATGGGTTGTTAGGAAAGTTTGGGGAAAAATACCAAAAAAAGTCCAAGAAGGGCTAGTCAATTAGGCCTAATAGCAACCGATAGAAGCAAGTTGAAAGCCTAGGGCTTGGGAGGAAGGTGCCGACCTTGTCAATGCATAAAATGACCTTTTAAATACCCACAAAACATTACCATAACCTTTTAATAGTCTTTTAGAGTAAAGATCCTTGGTGGAGGTCTTTGGAGCCTAGTTGAAGCTTTGGGAGCATAGTAGGAGACCATCTCAAAATCAAAGATTTGGGTCCAAACCAACAAGAAAGCTCAAGCGGCTATACCTAGGAGGTAAGCCAATAAATTTTAGGCCTTGGAGGTCTAAGGAGTGTACCCTAACAAGTTACCTTGGAGGAGCTTGAGTAGAAGGGTGAGTAGAGGAGTTGGGGTGAGTAAGGGTGAATTGGAGAGCTAGGCACAAGACCTCTGCATCATTTGCTTTTAGTGGAATATCCCAGAATTATTCTTTCATCACTCTTAGCATCAAACTTGCTCAGGTTCTCACCTCTCCTATTATAGCATTTACTCCCAAACACTTTGAAATAACTGACATTGGGAGTTCTCCCGTTCCAGTACTCATAAGGGGTTCTGTCTTTACCTTTCTTAATGAGTACCTAGTTCATGGTACAGCCTGCAGTGCTCACTATTTGTCTCCAAAATGTGTGAGCTATATTTCCTTGGATCAACATAGTTCTGGCCGCTTCAACCATAGTCCCATTGTTTCTTTCTGCTATGTCATTCTGTTGTGGTGTCCTTGGGGCAAACAATTGCCTCTTGATATCGTTCTCCTCACAATACTTATTGAATTCATCAAAAGTGAATTCACCTCCCTGATTGATTCTTAGGCATTTTATCCTTCTACTTCTCTCCTTCTCCACCAATGCTCTAAAGGCTTTGAACTTTCCAAATGCCTCAAACTTTTCTTTCAAGAATGTGACCCACATCATTCTTGAGAAATCAGCGGTAAGAATCATGAAGTATCGATCTCCCTAAATACTTCTAGTTTTCATTGGACCACACACATTGGTGTCCACTAGATCAAGTAAGTTCTCTTCTCAAAAGGACTTACCTTTGAATGTTGAGGAAGACATCTCCCCAAGTTGACATTCTTTGCACAAAGCATTCCTTGGTTTGTTCAAAAAAGGCAATCCTCTTACTGCCTTGATCTTACTAGCCTTTACAATATTGTCAAAATACATATGACAAAGTCTCCTATGCCATATCCAACTGTCATCAAATTTTGCCATCAGGCACTGACTAATCTTTCCATTTAGCTAAAATAGGTTTCCTCTGGTCTTCTTACCAGTGGCAATAAGTTCACCACACTTTCCAATTATTTTGCAGACTCCACCTTTGAACTCTAGAATGAGTCCTTTATCGTTTAGTTGAGCAACACTCAAAAGATTATGCTTAAGGCCTTCCACCCAGTAGACATCATCCACATTTCTCTTTCCATTCAGTGAGATGGATCCTTTTCCTTTCACCATGCAAGGTGCATTGTTACCAAACTAGCCAACACCACCATCATATTCTTCAAGAGTCAGAAAATTTCTCCAGTCACCGGTCATGTGGTGAGAACACCTACTATCAATGATCCACTCGTTAGAGTTGTCAATATGAGAGACATGGGCTTTCTGGTCAGACAACTCTTCCTTGCCAGCCACAAACACTATGTCCTCATTCTCTTCATCCTCAGATTCCTCATCAGTAACACCTTCATCTATTGCAACAAGACAATTTCTCCTACCTACTCCTTTATACTTCCTAAACCTCTATGGTTTATCCTTAATGTCATTGTTAGGTCAGTTAACAACTATATGTCCTATCTTATTATAGGAAAAACACTTCAAAGGAAGATTACCTCTATATTTTCTAGTGCCTTTGGAAGTCTTTTAGCCAGAAGAGCTTCAAACTCCATCAAAATCTCCTCTTCATCCATATCTCTACTTGGCTTAGATTCATAACTGGTACTAACCTCTTTTCCTTTCCTGGTCGGTGCGGAGGAAGCAGATGTTCTAAAGGCTGACTCAGTATTTTGAACACTACCATCATTGCTATTCAATTCATATGCAGTCAAATTTGCAATAATACAGTCTAAAGATACCTTGGTTTTGTCAATAGACCTTATCTCCTTGATAGCGGCAATCCTGATTGCATAGACTGGTAAAAGTGATCTCAGAACTTTACTGACAACAATGGCATCACCAATTGTTCCACTAGTACTCTTGATCTCTCCAACCACTATCTTGATTCTTATGCCATACTGCTGAATGGTCTCTCCTTCAACCATCCTCATATCTTCAAACTTTCCTCTAAGGCTTTTTTCCTTAGCCTGCTTGACATGTTCATCACCGCCATAAATGGATTCTAGTTTGTCCCACACATATTTTGGATTTCCCTCATCTTGTACATCAATGAACTCTATATTGGACAAGATGCTAATAAGGGCTTCCATGACTTGTCCATTTTCTTGTATCTCTCTTTTCTGATCATCGGTTAGAATGTTAAAGGATATTACATAGCCATTCTCCACATAGTTCTAGTGTCGTTCACCCAAACTCTTGATGTATATCTTCATTCTGTCCTTCTTGTTAGGATTCCCAAAGATACTGAGAGGGGGGGGTGAATCAGTATCTGACTGGTAATATAAATTTCTCAACTTATAACATGAAAAACATATTAAAACCATGTATTGGTAAACCCAAAATAATGCAACAAATAAGAATAACAACCACAACATGAAAAGCACACCATAACACAATATTTTAACGAGGAAACCCGATGTGGGAAAAACCTTGGTGGGATTTGTGACCCACAATATTCACTTACTGGCCAATAAGAGAATATTACTGCTTACAATAGGGGCCTAGGAAGGCCAAGTTCCTAGAGCTCACTGCTCAATTACAAAAGAAGTCACACTAACTTACAAAAATGGATTATATAAATCCAAAGTCTTGTACTGCTTTAGATTAGTATTTGCTATGCCAGATTCAGTACTGGTTTAAGCTCTTTTACATACATAAACCCTTAACCTAATAATTCACACATTAGGTCTGCTATCTCCTTTTCATCAATCACCTATTAAATGATCTACAATGATCTCATACATATATGAGTCATATTACAATTTGCCATGTCGGCTTACAAAAGATTTTACAATTAATTACAAAATATGTCTATACAAAATTCTTGTCAGCCAGGGTGCCAATATTCTTCCTTTTTGGTGCCGGTTTTCTGTATACCGGTGTAGAGTCTGCCTGCCGATATCACATGATTGTAAGGTTGCCATCAATGACAATACCTTAAATCAACAACAAATTCTCATTAGAGTGTGCATTTTCCAACAATCTCCCCCTTTGGAATTAATGGCAACACTCATGAGAAAAATCCAAAAAGAATATATCCAACAATGGTTTGCCAAAATTGTCTTACCAAAACTATGTGCCCAAAAATGTGTGCTCCCCCTGAGCTGATGATGTCCTGTTGTGATCATTTTCTCATCTCACTACTCCCCCTTTGACATCAATGACAAAGGTTGTCATTCACTATCAGTGGAGTGTGATTCCTGCCTGGATTTTTGTAACCGGTTGGTTACAATCTGGAATATATATGCCAAAACCAGATTTAAGCTGCCGCTGAATCTTTTTCTTTCTTGTAATGCCTCTTGTGTTCTTTGAACTGTACCGATGAGTATGTGCATTTTCTCTTCCGGTGTCTTAAGTCCGGGAACCAGAGCCTCAAAAATTTCTTTTCTCAAAGAAATGAGGTAATCTAGTTTAGGACCAAGTTTACATTTTAAGCTCTTTGCCTTATCCTTTATTTTCTCTTTGTCCTTCTCTAACTTCTCAATTTTCTCTTCTAGATCTGCAATTTTCTTTTCTATCTCCAAAAATGAATCGGATGTACCTATCAGATTGTCAGCAATATTGTTTATTTCAGTTTAAGTTTTACTAATCTCTGAATCTATATCCTGTGTTAAGATGTCTGTTTTGCAAGTATCCTTGTACATTTTCTTAAAATCCAAAATTGTCTCTCCTAGTTCCGGTAATAAGGTGTTCATTTTCTCCTTATTCTCCTTCACAATTTCCTCAAAGAATTTCTCTTTTTCCTTAATCATTCTCTCCTTGAATGTGTCCTCATTTATTTGATCAACTGTCAAAATGTTGTCGGTGATGAATTTAGACAATGTGTCTAGTTGACCTAAAGAATCTTTGTTATCTACAATGCATTTAGGTACTATCAATTTAAGAATAGGAATTGTATCATCTATAGCCTTATAGGCTTGTGCATTGCACTCTATGATTTTCTTTATTGAATCCAATAAGACCTCTGTTACATTTGTAGGTCGGAATTATGCTATTGAACTACTAGATGTCTGCCCAACTGTTTTCACAATATCCATGCTACCGATTTTAGTAATCACCTTGCTCGATTTGACCTCTGGTAGGTCAGTTTGTGTTTGCATTTCTACTAGCAAAGGTTTGGGCTTTTCACTTTTAGCCGGTGGCACTGTCTCTATCTCAGAAGGTTTCTTTGAGCTCTCAACATCCGATTTCTCAGATGTGGTCTCTGTATGCACTTTCGGTTTCTCAATTTGTACCTCTGTAATGTCCATTGCCGGTTCTCCTGATTGTTTTCCAGTTTTATCTACCAGTTCTTTAGTGGTGTCCTCTACCAATTTCTCTATCTAAGCAGGTTTTTCTGTGTTTATATTTATAGGATCATTAACTCTAATCTCATCATCTACAGCCGGTGACTTATTAGTCACACCTTCCTTCTTTTCCTCAATGGTTTCTTTGTCAACCACAACTTTACTTCTTGTGTGTCTATATTGAGTCTCCATACTTGCCGTGGCTGGTTGATTGTCTGTAGTTACTACTGGTGGAGTATCCAAAGGATGTGGGGTTAAGTTATCAGTTATTTTAAGGCTTGGAGGTCCACCTACCTTACCTTTTCCCCTATCCCTGTCCTTTTGGTATACTCTGATAGTCTTGGGTCTTAGTAACTCTTCCTGTTTTTCTTTTTCTACAAAGAATATGTCCCATGCCTTTGTTGTTTCCTCAGAGACTTCATTCACTCTACCTACCATCAGTGCTACATGCCAGTGAGTGGTTGAAAACATTATCCGGTTTGCTTCACTGATTAGTTTGTCTATCTCATTAGGTGAGTTAACTGGATGCATTGCAAGTAGTTTTTCAATTTTTATTTTCTTATCCAGCTCAACAATAGCTACCCTTCTAGCTTCTAGTCTTCTATACAAATCAACTGGTATTTCATCAACAATTTCCATCAAAGAATTTCTTCTAAATATCTGAGTGTAGAATTACACTATTTTCAATGCTTTATTTGTCATTAGTAGAAAGTGTGTTATATAGTTTGCTGATGTTTTTCAACTTACCATCCTCTGTTATTTCACTAAGAAGTTTATCTAGTGGAGCAATATCTCGTTTCATCTTCTTCTTCTTAGGAGTCATTTTCTTAATAGGAGGCCTAACTGCCTGTTGCTTTTGTCTGGTTTTCTTGGGTGCCGGTGAGGGTTTTCTTTTCCTTTATACCCTTTTAAATACATCAGTATATCACTCTCAGAGGAAGTTCCAACCAGTAAAAGATGAGCTTCTGGTTGAAGTCCTTCCAACTCACTTTCTTTTATACGAGTTTGTTTCAAAACATATTCCTTAATTGCCTTTGCCTATCGGGTTCCTTTCCTTACTATTTCTTCAACCTTCTTAACCCTTTTTCTTGACTAAATTCCACTTTCAATTGTTTCTACATTTGCAAAGACTTCCTTAGTGGGTTCCTTTGGTGCTTCAAGGAGGGATTTTGCATAAGTTTCTATGATATTATCATCTGTTTCATAGCCCATTTCAGTTACCCAGATGGTTCTAGGGATAACTTCCTCCATCCAGATTTCATCTTTCTTGATTACAAAACATATTTCCTTCTGATATTTATCAAAAATAGCCTATGATAGTCTTATTCTTGTTTTCATTCAAGCCTTTAGTGCTTGAAAATGTTTGTTTATGTTTTTCTCTCTATTTTCTCCCATGTTGTATAATAAATCCAATAGTTACTTTCCTACCAGTATATCAAAGCCAAAATGTCTTCTACCAATACCGGGTACTTTCTTAGTAATGTATAACATTAAGAAAACAAGCAAATTTCCAAATCTAAAGGTTCCTTTCTTATCTCCTTTAATCTTCTTTAGATCGTCTATCAATTCATCTTTGAGCCATTCACACACATCTATTCTAGCATTATCATTAACCATGTCATATTCACTTTTGATACATAGGCTAGAAACTGAGTTCAACCTATTTTCATGTGTAGCTTTGTAACCTAAGATCATATTGATAAATCTGATATTGATGTCCTTCACATCGTTTACCCTTAGAGACCTTTTGTTAAAAGTTGCACCGGTTGGTTTTATCTCTGTGTCATTTGGGACCTTCTTTGTTCTGTCAGGCTTGCTACTGGTGGAAGGTAACCCTGTTACTGCTTTTACTGCTTCTTTGGTGATTTTATGGAAGGAATCCAACCAAAATAATTCACCATGAACTTTGATTAGAACTATTCTTATTACATCTTCGGGAAAATCAGGAATGCTAAGAATATCCACAAAGCCTAGGGTTTCTACTACCTTGTGTTCTGGCTTGACATTACCATCTACATCACAAATCACAGTCCTATACATGTTTTTGATCTCATCATCACCTAATTCCTCTATATGACAATGCATGTATATCCTAGGGTCTTCAGCATATACTACTCCCTTAGGAATTTGAGAGAATGCACCTATGTTATCATCTTTCTTTGCTATTTCGGGAACAAGCTTGAATACGGGTCTAGGGCACTTGATAACCTCAATAACAGTAGGGTTTGCAATAAATTCAAGAGTGGATGAAGAAGCCATAGTTATAAATACCTCAATTTGCCTTAAGGATGAATGCTTGGATGAACTGCTTCACTTTTTCGCTAAGGATGTCTTTGGTCAGAAATTTTCGCGCTCTCGAAGATTTGAATGCTCGGTGAATGAAAAAGGAGCCAAAACACTTGCCTTATAATGTTATTTTCTGCAACTACAACATTTAATGCTTGCCAGTTTAAGTCACAACTTAACTCATCTGCCGGTAAAGAAGTAATTCAACTTCTCACCATCAACTGAGGGTATATTAGCATGTTTTTTCAGTTTGTTGCTAAACCCCCAAAGGATTTTCCTTCAGTTAGATGAAGAGTCTCCCGTTGGTGGAGTGTTACTTCGTTCTACCGGTGGAGGAGTATTCCCATCAACATTTTGATCTGACTTTCTGATCCATTGTTTTGAGAATTCTTGTTTTACCTTATCAACCTTTTCTTTACCCTTCAAACTAGGACCTTTGTTATTTGCCAGTGATGCCTTACTTCTACAAAATTTTGCAATATGTCCAATTTTGTTATAAGCATAGCAAGTCACATTGTTTTTCTAAATAGCTTTCCCATATCCTATGCCAGTATGTGTTCTGCATTGATTAGATAGGTGTCCAAATCTTCCACTAACATAACATCTTACATTCATTCTACAGTTTTCTTAATTATGACCAACTTTGTTGCATTTAGAACATTGACCAGTGGGTGTATTAGTGTTCTGATAATTTGTAGATCTACATTGATTTTCTCTATGACCATACTTGTTACAACTAAAGCATTTTCCATTAAATTTGTAAGCATTAGGTTGTCTTACCAGTTTGCTATGATCATGTTTGTTTGCAGTACCAAAGATTTCACCAACTTCAAAGCCAAGGCCATTTGTATCAGCATTAGGTTTTTGATTCTTCAGCATGTCATCAAGTTCCTCTGAAGTTTTCTTGAATTTCTCCTTGTGTTGATTTGTAGTAGCCAATTCATTTTCCAAGAAGTCCTTTTGTCTCATGAGTTCAGTTTTATCATGTTCTAAGTGAATTAGATCTGTCTTTAGCTTATCATTCTCATGACTGAGTCTTAGATTTTTATTTGCAGCATCATTTAGTCTTCTAGTCAAGTCACCTTCATTCTTCTTTCTATCTTCAATTTCTTTACAAAATCTCATAGTCATATCTTGCATCTCATTCTTCATTGTACAATTATCTTGTCTCAGTTGGTTCACCAGATCATTAAGAGTTTCCTTTTCATCTTCCTTATTCTACATCTTGTCACAAAGTTCTCTTCTTTTATTCCTTGCTATAGTGAAATTTTCTTGAAGTCCTCGAATAATAACCTGTGTAGCCTTCAGATAATCTTCAAGTTTGATATTATTCACCTTTTCTGCATCATAGTCTGAAAGAGTTGTTTCCAATTGTTTTGTCAAATTTTCCATCTCTACCGGTGTCAAGATCTTCCTCAAGCTATTAGGATTTTGAAAATAGAGGACCATGCTTTGATACCAATTGTTAGGATTCCCGAAGATACTGAGAGGGGGGGTGAATCAGTATCTGACCGGTAATATAAATTTCTCAACTTATAACATGAAAAACATATTAAAACTGTGTACCAGTAAACCAGAAATAATGCAACAAATAAGAATAACCACAACATGAAAAGCACACCATAACACAATAATTTAACGAGGAAACCCAGTGTGGGAAAAATGTTGGTGGGATTTGTGACCCACAATATTCACTTACTAGCCAATAAGAGAATATTACTGCTTACAATAGGGGCCTACACATGCAGGAAGGCCAAGTGCCTAGAGCTCACTACTCAATTACAAAAGAAGTCACACTGACTTACAAAAATGGATTATACAAATCCAATGTCTTGTATTGCTTCAGATTAGCATCTGCTATGCCAGATTCAATACCAATTTAAGCTCTGCTACATACATAAACCCTTAACCTAATAATTCGCACATTAGGTCTACTATCTCCTTTACATCAATCGCCTATTAAATGATCTACAATGATCTCATACATATATGAGTCATATTACAATCCGCCATGTCTTCTTAGAAAAGATTTTACAATTAATTACAAAATATGTTTATACAAAATTCCTGTCGGCCAGGGTGCCGGTATTCTTCCTTTTCGGTGTCGGTGTTCTATATACTGGTGTAGAGTCTTCCTGTCAGTATCACATGATTGTAAGGTTGCCATCAATGACAATACCTTCAATCATCTACAATTTCTCATTGGAGTGTGCATTTTCCAACACTTCCATATTTTAAAGTTATCCCTATTGAACTTAGGACCTTCCCTCTTCATCATTAAAGCAAGATCTTTTGCCTCAAGTGGTTAAGCTTATATCACTGAGGACCTGGATGTGCTCTGATACCATTTGATGAATAATGATGAACTAACCGGTACTGAGAGGGGGGGGGTGAATCAGTACACACAAAAACTTGCTCAGATACTTTGACAAATCAAAACACAGCTAACCGATTGTCTTAACCATAGCAATACCGGTTAAACATAGATACTTCAAACAAATTTCAACAGATCTCAAATATTGATGACTACTTCACTGATATAATCATGCATGATTTATATCAATAATACCACAACCATTTAACATTGCATGCATATCTAACTTAATCATAATCATACAATCATCACATGAAAAACTCACAACCCATAACACATAGATTTTTTACGTGGAAACCCAAATGGGAAAAACCATGGTGGGGATGAATACCCACAAGCTTGTTTGTGAACTCTTTTGAAGTTCTCTATGTTAGGATCCTAGTTTGGTTAAAGACTTTACAATAAAGTTTCTGTTAGGAATGGATCCTATTAGGGATCACCCAATTAAGGGATGTTTATAAACCCTGTTAAGAGTTGCCTCACTAGAGGATTTAAATAACTCAATGAACTTGAGCCACCTGGTTAGAGGATTTATAGCGAAGCCTGTTAATGCTACCCAATCTAGGTATTTACCTTTTGTTGAAATGGTTAGAAGATAATAGGTAAAACACTCTAATCTGATAACAACACTTCTTGTTAAGGCAGATCCTTTTCAGTTCCTCTCTTCTACAATCACACTCTGCAGATTACTCACTCTGGTTTGGCAAGTATCAAATCTTCAACATGCGGACACAAACACAACTTTTGCCAACAACTATAGTAACAAAACTCATCGACCTTATAGACAACAATTAGTTTGGTAGCATAAACCCTAAACCCTAAACATTTTAGGTTTACAATTACAAGTGGTCCAATCCTGACTGTTAAATACATTACATAGAATGAAATGATCTAAAATAGATCTCAAGTCATTTTGCATCATCCAATATTCACCACATCTGGAAATCAGTAACTCATCATGTGGTTTTCACATATCGCTAAGAAAAATGCACATTCCCAGCGTAGACATTCAATGCAATCGATCTTCACATGCAAGATCCTCAAAGAGAACCTTCACATGCACACAGCTGACATGGCATCTTGATCCTTATCCTTGTTCTTAACTAACTCATCACAAAACATCATCAGTTGCACCACACAAGCCAAACTGGAAACCCTAGAGTTGAACAGAGACTACCAATAGGTAGTCACACTTAGTGAATCCCGACACCCGTCCACTCCATTCTGGTTGACCATAATTGCTTCTAATCTTCATACCAGTTCACCTACTTGAGCACTGATTGACATGAATGACAACATACATTGTCACCACTTTATCATATGCCAACACTTTGAATAAAGAGTTTGCTTGATATGTCTTCTTTGTAATACAAACTAGTGAAAACATCCTCAAAAGAACATAAACTACTTGTTTAACATAGACAAATTGTTATCCCTTCTATATGTCATGTTTTCAACTCATTTTCAAAAAATCATGTATCAAATCACAAGTTTTATTTTTTAATATCACAACAGAAGCATCAAACTAAGAAATCGGGACAGTTAGCACACATGAGCAACAACCTAGTGCATTTCGAACATTCAGTAGCACATTTGCACCAAAACTTAGCGCTTTTATCACTCAACTTAGCGCATGACTAGTATCATACTGGTAAAATTTTAGGTAGCACTTATCAACATCATTGTAGCATTCAAGCATCAACCTAGCGCATTCAAGACATATTATAGATCTTTTGTGTCAAACTTTAGCGCATAACAAGGACATATTAGCACATAACCTATACAATAAATTTATTATCAAACAATCTGAAATAACATTTGAGAAAGGTAGCATAGTGCATAGTGAATATTTTGTAGTGCTTCGAGAACTACCTTTAGTGCATCAAGTCTCTGTCTTAGCGCATGATCAATATTAGTGAAAAACAGAGAGCTAACCAGTCACTTTGGAAAATTTTTATCAATAGTTTCAAATACCCTTTGGGGTCTTTTGACAATTCCAACAACAAAACTTCAAAAAAGATCAGTAGTGAGAAAATTCTGAATCCAACAAAAGCACTCTTAGAAAGAGTTTTCAAATTGTGAACTAGCTTGAGATCAGACTTTATCCAACAAAATTAATGAGTATCAAAACAGTGATCAAAGTTCCACCATCAAACAAATCTTATCAAAAAAATACCTAGTTGGGTCCTCAAGTTGTCAAATTAAGTTTCTACTTCAAGAAACTTGAGTCATATCATTTGACACACTTTTTCGTGGAGGTGAATCGAAATAAACCTCTACTTGATAAAGTAAACTTGAGTTTTCAAACGAAGTATCCATATCCAACATCAACATCAACATCAACATTTGATCATTTGTGTATGACCACTCCTTATATTTTGAGAAGAACAAGTCTTCATCAAAAGACTAAGTTGAAGAAGAGACAACCTAGTTCTAAGACACTTGTTGAAAGGAATAAATTTCTCTATATCAATTGTCAACTCTTTACATCACATCTCGCATTCTTGCATCATATGCAATTTTATATCCAAGGAAAAACAAATGAATTTGACAAAGAGCCTTTGAGAAGTAGGGCTTACATTTAGAAAGCGACATTCAACCAATGCCTAAATAGTGGAGGAAGGATTAGCCTTGCTTTTCTCCCAAAGTTCTTTATCACTTATAACAAAGCTCAGCTTGAGCCACCAACTCCACCAAGAACTCTAATAGAAGAAGAAAAATTCATCACATAGAGATATATTAATGCCCACTGCCACTCGATATCATAGAAAAAAAAGACGGAATCACAACCAGAATTGAGTATGGGTTGTAGATTGTCCAATCCTTTTGATGAGTATGCAAACATGGGAAAAACGAAGATCACCGAAGAACTTCTCCAAGAATGTCAAGAAAACACGACTTTCCAAAAACTTGTAGAAATACTTATAGAAGAAGATAAGGAAAAGTATCTACTCATGCTAACTAGCAAGGGAGTCAACATTCCTGAGGATTTTGATACAAAAAACTTAAGGAATATAGATGAGAGAATTTAAAGAACAAGGTCAAGAAACTATGTCTATCAAGAACAACGAAGAGAAGAAGAGACACATGATCCATAAAAATACGCAACCAAGATCATACCCATGAACAAGACAACACCCACAAACAATACCACGCTCACAATCAAGACAATCTTAATAACGAGGGGAAGCTCCCCATCGAAGGACAAATGCACCCATTGTTTCTCTTGCACAACAAATCCAAGCACTGCAAAGACAAATGTAGGACATGTAACAAGGAACTATAGTACGATACTCCTTGGATGAAATCTATCCTTATCCTTTTGATAGGAGATTGAACATGGTATCTTTTCCCCCAAATTTAGATATACCAAAGTATGACAAATACGATGGTAAAAGTGATCCCCGTGATCACGTTCAGGAATTTTATACCATGAGCTTAGAGTTTGCTCACGATGAAATTTAATGAGATTGTTCCCAAGAAGTTTAGGAGGGAAAATAATGGAGTGGTTGTCTAAACTTATACCTCCCATCAGATCATTTGATGAGTTGGTAAACAAATTCATAACACAATACTCCTATAACATTCAAAATGCAATAACCACATTGGATGTGTGTAACACAAAATGGTGGAGATGCATGGTTTCAAGATATCCCCGAGATGTGCCTAAAAAGGAAAAGATGGAAATCTTCATCGACAATCTGAATAGTGAGATGAGTTGTCAACTCAAAATCCAATGCATACCATCTTTTGCAAAATTGATAGAAAATGGTATCCAAGTAGAGGAATCTTGCATCAAGAAAGGAACATTGAATTTCTTTAGGGAAGGTGTTAATTCATCAAATAATAACACCTTTAACAATCAAAACAATAACAATACTTTGGACAAATCCAGATTTTGGACAAGGAACAAAAACATTGTCAATGGTGGGGTAATCGATGCCAAAAATGTGAAGTCTAAACAACTAGTGCTGACTTTATTAGGCAACCCACCATCCAATAATGATAAAAAAAGTGCTAATCAAGACACTAAAACTTATTAGCAAAATACCAATCAAGGTGCTTCAACATCAAATGCCAACAAAAAACATGAAGGAAACAACAACATTAACCCAGGAAACAACACAAACCAGAGAGGCAACACCAATACTTTTCCATGTCGACGCATATACATGCCATTAGGACAAACCTTAGAATCAACATTTTGGGAACTCTTGGTGAATAAGATCATCACATTTCCATCCACAACTAAATTTGAACCCAAGGTCAAACCACCTTGGTGGAATGACTCACATTATTATGATTTTCATCGAAACAAAGGACATAACACAAATGATTGCATGAGGCTGAAGAACATAGTTGAGGACATGATAGACAGGGGCAATTTAATAGTTGATGGTCACAAAATGAATGGTCGCCATGAAGCCTTAAACAATCCTCTTCCAAATTAGGACAAGGGAGGAGCATCAACATCGAACAATACCAAGGGAGCTCATATTAATCACCTATATGAGAACACCATCAATCACATATCCACATATGATAATCAAGTGAATGTCATAAAAATCAAGGACAAACAAGAACTTGCATCGATAAATGTGACAACAAGAGCACAAAAATATGTCTTGAAAGGGAACACATCAACATCAACAACTCTCCCCAAGACTTAATATAACTTGGTTGACCAACTACGGAGAAATCCCACTCAAATATCTGTACTTGAGTTACTCAAAGTCTTACCAAAACACAAGGATGTCTTAGAACATGCACTTATCAAAACAAACATTCCAAATGATCTGGATATTGATTGATTCCAAGCCATGGTGGCCCATATGACGGGGCTACTTAACATATCTTTTTCTGAACATGATGATGTCTCCTTGAATCATCTGCATAACACTCCGCTTCATATCGAAGTCTTAGTCTATAAATATCGAGTAAAAAGAGTGTTAATAGATGGAGGAGTTGGTCTCAATATTTGTACTTTAAAGCTTGTCTATGCATTGGGCTTCTCTGAGCAGTCTATTGATCTGAAAAAGAAAATCACTATCAAAGCCTATGATGATGAAGAGAGGTCATCTGAAGGAATTGTAATACTACCCATTCAGGTAGGTCCTGTACGAAAAGACACCATTTGCCAAGTCTTGGATATAGACTTGACATACAATATACTATTGTTCATCCATGGATCCATGAAATGCAAGTGGTGCCTTCCACATACCATCAATGTATCGAATTCCCTTACAATAGACATGAAATTTCAATATCTACAGATAATAACCCTTTTCAGTATTGCAATGCTATGGGGGCAACTCAAGATAGCCTGGTTCCACACAATAGGGAGGCCCAAGCTTCCTCAACATCCAATCATCAAGAAGAACTTGTCTCTATCCATAGACTTCAAGTAAAAGATGAAAATGAAGGACCAAGGCATGGGGGAGTACTCTTTTGAACCCTTATGTCTATCTAAATTACCAATGTCACCAAAATCTTATGGACAACCTTCCGCATCAAGACATTAGGAAACACAACCCATCACCAAGTTTGATGGTAAATTTATCCAATTGGGCACATTGGTCGATGAATCATAAGAGAAATACATCCTTAGTTAGCTATACAAGGATGAAGAAGAAGTCAGAGCTGCTTCCATAGAAGTTGTCATACCAACAAAATAGTATGTAAATGGGTTTCAGATCATGCAACAAATGGGATACAAAGGAAAAGGACCTATTGGCAAGCATCAAGAAGGCATTATAGAACCCTTGCAACCTCCTTCACAATTTTCAAGAGACAAAACAAGACTTGGGTATGGACAACATGTGTCACCTATGCAAAAGCAAAATAACCATCAAAAACATCAGTGGAGAGCAAAGAAAAAATATAATGAAGACTCATGGCAAGAAGAACTACACCAAGCAGGAGAAACAACAAGGAAATAACAAAAGCATAAAAATGAAACCCAACAAGAAGAACTGGCCATTCAAAGGGAGGAAGCTTCTTATAAAAAAGTGCATCAAGTGCAAGAACCTGATCAAACCAAGGTGAAACAACCACCTAAATAAATTGCTACTCATAGAAGGGAAACAATGTATGAACAAATGAAAATAGTACAAGCAATCACTTACCTTGAATAAGAACAAGGTACTAAATTGGTGTCAATCTTCAGTGATTTTTTCTCCCCATAAAACATACCTATCAAATACAGTGAGGTAACCTAGGACAGTGATTCTAAAACTAATTCCAATGAATATGAATGGGATAGTTGTTCTAATATCATTGAAGATATTAAGGTGGATACCATCCACACCTACACACCCCTTTCTCAGGAGGGACAAGGCTCAGAATCTCAATCGCTTGAATTTGGACCATGACATATCTATGAGGCTAGTGAGAATGAGAAATGACAATATGATCAAGGCAACATTGAAGATAATACCATCAAAGACCTCAAAAATATCATAGACCTCACCAATATCTCAAACCACTATAGTGATGACTCCATCATAACACTTACAACGACTAATCTTAGCCCACCAAATGACTCCTTACCACTCATATATCCTAATCTCATAGACTGGGAAGAACCCAAACATCATGATATATCAATATTCCCAAATGATGAATCCATTGTCCAATACCTATGTTCAGTCAACCCAGAAACATGCTCTACTAGTGAACAAAATAACGATATTTGCAATCAAGGGAGTGCCAAGTCTCTTAGTCACAAAAATGAAATAATCAAAGGATCTAATGGTGAAAATCAGTCAATGGCAGTATTAGGTCACAAAAAAGTAAAAATAAAGGACGCATCTAAGAGTGAAAAACTTTTTGAGGCACCTAAAGATGGGAGACTTGACACTCTTCCTAAACATTATCAAGAAAGGTCATCAATATTGATTGATCCAACTCAATCAATAAACATCGGTATTGAAGTAACAATAAAAATCATACATCTGGCAGAATCACTCACAGAAGATCAACTTGATTTTATCAAATTCTTCAAGGAAAAGAAAAACAAATTTCCTTGGTCTTATGTTGACATGCACAAAATAGATCCGAATCTAATCATGCATCATTTATCCATCGCTCTGGGAGATAAACCTGTCAGGAAGAAATTATGAAAGATGAATCAACATGTGGGATTACTGGTCAAAGTATAACTAAAGAAGTTATTAGATGTCGGATTCATCCGACCTATAGACTATGCTGAATGGATCTCAAACATTGTACCAGTTTCAAAACCTAACAAAAGCATCATAATATACACCAATTTTAGAGATGTCAACAAAGCATGTCTGAAGGATAACTATCATTTTCCAAGCATTGACATAATTGTGGATCTAACAACAGAACATGCAATGTTATCATTAATGGATGACTTCTCTAGCTATAATCAAATCAAGATAGCCCTAGATGATCAAGATAAAACTGCATTCACCTGTCCATGGGGAATGTATTGTTGGAACGTCATTCCTTTTGGCTTGAAAAATGCTGGTGCAACTTATCAAAGAGCCATGACAATATTATTCCATGACATGATGAATACCTTCATGGAGGACTATGTGGACGATTTATTAGCTAAATAATTCACCCGTGTAGAACACTTGGGCATACTAGATAAAATCTTTGAATGATTGGAAGAATTGAAGGTTAGACTAAACCCTAAGAAGTGTGTTTTTGGGGTCACATCCGACAAACTGTTAGGCTACATTGTATAAAAAAAGGGCATCAAAGTAGATCCAACAAAGTTATAGGCTATCATGGAAATGCCACCTCCCCAAAACATTAGCCAACTCAGATCTCTGTAGGTATGACTAAAATCCATCAGACAATTCATCACTCAACTAGAAGATAAATGTCTCCCATTCAATCATCTGCTTCATAAGAATATACCTTTCAGATGGGAAGACAAGTGTGCGGAATCATTTCACTAGCTCAAACAATATCTGATGAATCTGCCAATTTTGGTACCTCCAATAGCAGGCAAGGCACACATTCTCTATATATCAACAACAAAAGTATCATTAGGGGCACTATTAGCACAAGAATATCCAGTAGGCAAAGAACAGGCTATTTATTACATCAGCAAGAATTTGAATGGATATGAACAAAATTATACCTTCATTGAGAAGGCTTTCTTAGCAATGGTAGCAAAAATCGATCCTCTCAAGTATCTACTCAGCAAGGCAACTCTCACAGGATGATTAGCTAAATGGGTCATGATTCTGAGTGAGTTTGATATCCAGTACATAGAACACCAGGCTATCAAAGGACATGTAATTGCAGATCAACTGGCAAAAGCACCACTACCAGACCAACAACCACTGCAGGTGGAATTTCCATACATGGATGTACTCATTGTCACACCCAAGCAATGGACCTTGTACTTTGATGGGTCCTATACACAACATGGATTGGGTGCCAACATCCTTTTCATTACTTCAGAGGGGCACACAATTCCAAGATCTTATCGACTGATGTTTCAATGCACCAACAAAATTGCTGAATATGAAGCCTTGTAACATGAATCAAAATAGTTGTGGAATGGAGAATCACATAATTGAGAGTCTATGGGGATTCTCAATTAGTTATCAATCAGATCAATGATGACTATCAGACAAATAATTATAAGCTAATGCCTTACAAGAGAATGGTGGATGATTTCAAATAGTACTTTATGTGCATCACCTTTGAGAAAATCCCAAGATTGGACAACAGAGCTGCCGATGCAATGGCCACTATCACTTCATTGCTACAAACTCCAGATAAAATGAGTCATTATCAGTTCTTGGTAGAGTAATTGTTTTCCCCAGCCTATGACAATTTTGCATCCCAAGTCATCTATGCCCTAACCAGTTCGGATTCACCTCTACATGAGACAATCTATGATTATCTCAAAAACAATGCTCTCCCACCCGACCTATCTTGCAACCAAAAATGTAGCTTCATTCGGCAAGCCACCCACTATACCTTAACCACTGACACACTTTATCGTTGAGGTCTAGATGGTACTCTTCTTCAATGCCTCGATCATAATGAATCTGACTCTGCCTTACACAATATTCACAAGGGCATCTATGGTATGGATTCAAGTGGTCCTACTCTCGCCAAGAAACTTCTGATAATGAGATATTACAAGCCAACAATGGAAAGAGTGTCCTATCAATTTTCTAAGAAATTTCCTAAATTTCAAATTCACGACAACCTTATCCATGCACAAGCGCAGGAGCTACAGCTGTTCACCACATATTGGCATTTCTGTCAATAGGGACTTGATTTATTAGGGAAAATTCATCCTTCCTCTTCAAATGGGCATAAGTTCATTATCACCACAATGAAGTATTTCACCAAGTGGATTGAAGTAGTCCCAATGACCACTGCAACTGGAAAACAGATCTCATCATTCATCCTCAACCATCTCATTTATAGATATTGCATTCCTAGCTCCATTATCATAGACAACAGGCGTCCTTTCAAGAATTACAATGTGCAAGAGCTATGTCAACAATTCAAAATCCAACATCACTTCTCCACACCATACTACCCATAGGGGAATGGTCAAGCAGAGGCATCGAACAAAGCAATTATGAAAACCCTCAAGAAAATAGTAAATGATGTTGGCAAGGAATGCCATGTACAACTCAATCCAACAATTTGGGCCTATAGAAGAAACATCTGGAAACCTACAGGGGCTATGCCAAATTTATTGGTGTGTGGTTTAGAAGAAATTCTACCTTTGGAGGTCAAAATCTGATGGGAATGGGTATGGGATAGACTAGCCTAGTCTATGCTCTTTGATCCTTTCCTTGGATCACCAAGTGTTTTAACCACACCCTAGGGTCTCTAGGACTTCCCTTGCTTGTGTAATCCCCTAACCTTGCCCAATCCACCCACCAACAACTTGCAATACTTCTCCTAAGATCTCACCTACTCATGAGATTCAAAAGAACCCTTATTTAGGCTCATAAGGGTTTGGCTTGTCCTACACCTTCTTAGGTCCTAGCAAGGATAGGATAGGTTTTAGACATATTTTTCCATCCATTCATGTGCCCCCAAGAGGTTTAGGCCTTCCTATTTGTTACCGATATCACAATTTTGCTTCTTCCCTGCAAAATAGGGCTACAAGGAATGAGCCCAATTAGGCCTCCATTCCGAACTTTTAGGGATCTCTCTTGCAAATGATGAGAAAAATTGTGAAACTCCCCAAAAGGACTATTGTTGAATTGGAAAAAGCTTAAAGATTTTATAGGTTTTGGGACTCCAAGTGTCCGTACACTGCCCTAGGTGAATTTTGGGGTTTTTAAGGGTTTTTAAGAGGGTTTTTAGGCCTGCCAGGGTCACAGTGATGATTTGGTGCTTCTACCACCTTATCTAGATTGGTGGAAGCTCCTCCTTCTCACCAATTCTTCTCCACAAACCCCTCTACAACTCCTCCAAAGGGTGCATCCTCCTCTACCCTTCCTTGCTCTCGCAGACCTCTGTAACCTTAACCCTTCCTAGCCGAGCACTGTCTAGTCTCACCTAGGAGTGGGTCTTTCGATGGATTCCCTACATCTTCAAGGGCTCTGCTTTCTCTAAGATAATGTACAGGGTTTGTACTCCTATTCCCCATGGTTTCATGGTGATTCCACAATGGGGATAGGAGTTGTCAACCCATTGACACAAAATAGTCCAAAATTGGACAGTGAAAGAGTGTTTTACAAAATATTTACAAAAGACTCAAAACCTGCACAACACACTAAAACTCGTTGCTCAAAATGGAAGGGTAAACAAAACACAAAGCTCTCAACATAGTTTAGTCTGCAAAAAAATCCATTGTCACTCTCTAATGGTCCATTTGTGCCGACTGGCAACAAAATCACAGTCACAATCAAGGTCTCTTTTCTTGGGCCATACAAAAACTAACATCCAACCCATCATTTTAGGGTTTGTAACTATATATAGTATCCTTTCCTTGGTCTGTGTGCTAAAATTAGGGTTCTCCTTGCTAAACTAAGGTTTTTGACCTATTAGGTGGAAAAGTTGCTTGACAACTTTGAAAAGTTGTCATGCAACTTTTTGCAACTTTTGAGCAACTTTTGCAAAGTTGCTTTTCTTGACTCCTAGGCCTACATTGGGCTATCCTATGGACACCACCATGCTAAAAGGACCCCAAACTCATCAATGGAACACATAACCTCTCCTCCACAAGAAATCTCAACCAAGACTTGAGAACCTAGGACCTAAATAAGACCAATGAGCTCATGGCTCTTATTACATTTACAATGGCTTCTCAAAGAAGCAAAACACCAAGAAAAAACCCAAATGAGGAAGAAATTAGAAGGGTGCTCCTGCACCAAAATCCCATCTCTCTGAGTATCTTTGAAGGGCCTCATACCAGATGAGGAATATCAAGTAAACACATTGCATGAACTAGAGCTTCTAGATGAAAAATGACAACATTCCTATGATCATCTCAAGGCATATCAGCAATGAATATGTAGAAGCTATAATCACAAATTCATCCCAAGGGCTTTCAAAATTGTGATCTCATCCTAAAGGAAAATCCTAGTGTAAAGTGGAAAAATCTAACCCTAGTCGTTCTCCCCTCCCCAACTCCAAGGAGAGAGAAGGGAGAGTCACTAGGGTTGATGGTTTTCACTTAGGAGAGACTTTACATTCAAAAGAGGGGTTGAAACCCACAAGATCCAATCCCACGCAATGCAAGATTGGATTCTATATGAGTTTCAAGGGTTGTGATAGCAAGGATACCCTCTTTTGTCAAGAATGTAGATAGAAAGATTGAACTAGGAATTCATAGAAAGTGAGAAAGATTCGCTTATAAACTGAGTTAGGGATATGATATGAAGCTGCGGACATGGAATTAATAGTAAAATGTCGAGACGGTGCTGTCCTGCAAATTTGAGCAAAAGTTGATAGGACGATGGCGCCCGGCGTGCACACGGTCCTCCGAAAAATCCGCGAAACGAAGGGGGATCTGTTCGTCTCTGCACAAGGATTCCAGATCTTCAATTTCAGCCGCGTACCTACAACCTACACATAGAAAAGCGAAGACGATTGGGGGGTTAGGGATTAGGGGTTTGCCCTTAGGTCAAACCCTGGTTTTGGAATTAACCAAGAAATGAGAAATGTTGTAAATGTAATGTAAAACAAGTACTAATACCTTGTTGTAAGGATGTTTGTATCCTTATATGCGAAGGTATAGATGTTGTTGTATGTTGTATGTTTGTATGTTGTAGTATGTGATCTCCTCTTCAATGGTTGAATCCTTATCTTGAATGCAACACTTAGCCTTGAATGGAGACTTAGAATGATCAATTGCTTGAAGGAATGCTTGAATGCTTGAATGCTTGAATGTTTGAATAGAGTTTCCACGTCTTGTACACATATGTCCTTCCTCTATTTGACCTCCTCAAATGGGAGAGGAAATGTAGTTTATATACTTGCCAATTAGGGTTAAAAGACTGATTTTCCCGACCTTAGGCCGACTAGGAAATGTTATTTTCCAATTTGCAAACAAAAAGGCCCGAAGTCCCATAGGAGACCGGGCCCAAAATAGGGCCAGGGACCAGGGTGCTGGGTGCCATGGTCCTAGGGGACCAGGGCACTGGTCACCCTAGTCCTGAAGGACTAGGGCACTGGGCACTCTGGTCCCACCTCCCGGGACAACAGGGTGCAAGGAGGATCAGGCTAGGGTGCTAGAAAAATGCAGTTTTTGGTGTCGTGAGCAAGTTTCGAGGTTTCCATTCAGGTTTAGTGTTGCGTCACCATTGTGAAGACCTAAATGCAGTCAAAATTGCAAGTGTCACAATTTTAGGATGCTACATTTAGCCCCCACTTTAGCGGGAGTATAAGCGTACGCTCATACTTCCGGTAAAGTACAAGGAAACAACATTGAAAAACTTTCACCACGTCAAGGATGCAAGATACACCAAGCCCCCAGTGGACTAAGGATCTTACGACTTCAATTGACAAAGTAAAAGGGAAGATCACGAGGGAGAACCATGACTGTCAGTAGTAAGGTTCCCTCACTATGAGTCATGCACGAAAGATATCAAAAATTTTCAAGGCAAGGCTAAATTTGCCAAGAAATTTTCAAGTATCTTGAAAAGATATGAACGGGATGTATGCCTCCCTACGTTAAAGCGATCGCACATGCCTCACCGGGGTGATTTCTTTAAGGTAGTGATAAATATAAGAAATGAGAAAGGAGCACATTATCACAAGGATTTAGCCCCCCAGTGTGAGATAAGCCCAAGGATAATAGACACAAAACACAAAGCACAAGGTGACTTCGCTTTCCTCGGGGTCAGTATGCTGTATGATAATTCATGTATATCATATGTATGTATGCATAATTGTTCTTCATTCCCCAATCAAGGAAGGTCACCTAGAAGAAGGGAACACATGTGTCTTTTGAGTCAACATGAGAGAGATCGAGAGATCTCAATGCTTTGCATCGTCCTCAAGTAGACAACACTAAGGACAACAAATAGAAGAATGAGAATAACATATAGAAGAAGTAACAAAAGAGAGGGGGAGAGAATCTGCTATGCTAATGAAACTAGTCTAGCACGTCATCTACCCCCCGATCTTGCTGATCAATGTTTCGGGAAGGTAGGGAACACGCTAGAGGAGGAACATCTAACACAGCAGATGGAGCTATCACAAGATCCAAACAAGGGCTATGTTGATGTTCCAAGCCACGTTGTTCTTGTCTAGGAGCTAGGATAAGTGCTTTAGAAAATACGTTAGATAAATGGTTATCAATATCCACAAGTTCATATTCACTATCAGAAGAACAGGAGTAACATTTGCATCATGAATAACATTTTCATCTATATCATCATCAAGATTTATAAAAATAGGATCTTTAACTCGCACAGGATCAAGACCATCATGCATCTTATGTTTAGGAGATTTCGGCCCAATCGTTGGCGGAGGAGAAAATGGAATAATGCTTGTTGAAGGTGTTTTTGGGGATTGCAAAGTTTGAGAAGTAGCTGCTTGAGCTCTAAGACAACACTTTCGTCGGTGTTCACGTGCAGAATGATTTCGTCTAGTCTTAGTAGGAAGTTGAGAAGATTGAGGAGGAGGAATGTTCTCATCCTTATCACTTGGGTGTTTAGGTTGTGGTCTCTTAGGTTGAACAATAGGAGAAGAGGAAGGTCTCTTCTCTCCATAAGAGGAAGGAGGAGGAACTGCTCCATACAAAGGAGGAATATTTGGTTTAGGAAGGAGACCAAGCCCATCATGATGAGGAGGTATAGGTATACTTTTAGGAAGTTTATTAATCATAGGCATAGTCACATCCATAGGGATGGGTTGGGAATCGTCTTGAGGAAAGACATTGGTTTTATCTTTCAAAGGAAGAACTTCCTTCTCAAGAATGATAGGAATGTCAAGTTTGGGTGTTCTAGGTTCACTTAGAGATAGGATCATATCTTTTTTCCACTTTTGATAAGATTTGAAAAGATGATCACTTCGCGGAGGAAGAGATTGGAATTGTTTAGGACAAAAGTAATCAAGAGGAACGCTAGAAGTTCTTTCAGCTGGTTTAAAGAGACTATGATTGACAATAACAACTTCACCATTATGGGGAAATTTCAAGCACTTGTGGATAGGAGAAGCAATAGCTTTCATGGAAGATAGCCAAGGATAGCCTAGCTTCACATGAAATTGTTCGGACGATGGAATAATAGCAAAGTCCACATCAAGGGATTTGTTATGGACCTCAATAGATAATGTAATAGAACCAATTGCAGGAGAAGAAAATGCATCAAATAATTTCACAACCACATTTGTTTCGTCATAGATTACTTGATTCAATTGCAAAGTAAAAAGAAATTATTCAGTAATGACATTAATCATACAAGAAGGATCAATAAGCACTCCACGAAAAGGTGTATTCTTGACTTTTGCAACTATATATAAAGGACCATCAGGTGCCCTGATAGTTTCATTGGAATCAAATGTGATGGAAGGTTCTTTAGGGATTTTCTGCTGCTCTACAAAGTTAATCACATTCGGAGTCATAGACACACGAGATCATCAGGTGAGACAGAGGAATCAGTAGTATCAATCGCATTAGAGGTATGAGAAGGCAATGGATTAGTAGAAATCTGAAGATTTTGGTTAGGAGGAGCTACAGATGTGTTGCCTTTATCATTCACTCCAGAAACAGAGATAGTATTATTATCAATCAAATCTTGAATTTTACCTTTTAAAGGAAAACATTTTTCAGTATCATGCCCAGGTTGACGATGAAATTGACAAAAAGATTTGTTATCAAAATGAGGTGAATTAATCTTTGGAGGATCAATTTGCCTTATAGGAGGAAGAGTAAGCACATTTTGTTCCAATAACTTATTCATAATACTATGCAATGATTCATTCAAAGGAGTAAACTTTCTTTCTTTCTTGAAAAACTTAGAAATAGGAGACACACCTGATGCTGCATTCACATTGTTGTTGATGATGTTTTCATTGAATTTAATGGACTCTTTGTTCCGTTTAAACTTCCCAAATGGTTGTTGACTACTATCACCCTTATCACTCGGAGCCATAGGATGTGATTGTTCCATTTGACTCACAGTCAGTTGATAATTGTGAAGAGTTGCGCACAATTGTTGGAAAGAAGTAAACTTAGAAAACAGGAGTTTTTCTCTAATGTCTTTTTGTAAATTAGAAATAAAGATTCTTTGACTATCATTGTCAGGCACTGGAAAGGAAATTTGAGCATACAAATGCTTATATCTACCAATGAAATCAGTCACTTTTTCTTTAACACCTTGTTTACAATGCATTAAATCAATCAAAGTAACTTTAGGACTTATATTGTTTTGAAATTGTTGAATGAAAGTATTTGCAAGTTGTTCGAAAGAAGTAATAGAATAGGAAGGCAACGAGCAATACCATTGTAGGGCTTTGTCTCTTAATGTTCTAGTAAATAGTTTTGCAAGCAACCTTTGGTCATAAGCAAAATCAGTACATATTGTTTGAAAGGTCTTAACATGTGTTAGAGGATCACCCTTACCATTATAAAGCTCCAAATGCGGAATTTCAACATGTTTAGGGGGAATAGCTCGGACAATGTCAAGAGAAAGTGGGCAACATCAAATGTGGGCTTATTGTTGTAAAACTCATGCACTAAAGAAAGAGAGAAGATTTTGAATTTTAGAGGTAGCAAATTTCAGTAAAACCAGCCAATCTTCTAGATTTAAGCTATTAAATACAATCAGGACAATCTC
The DNA here is from genome assembly GCF_030272615.1 of Cryptomeria japonica. NCBI lineage: Eukaryota > Viridiplantae > Streptophyta > Pinopsida > Cupressales > Cupressaceae > Cryptomeria > Cryptomeria japonica. The sequence goes on from NC_081407.1 coordinate 960,407,938, forward strand.
CCGAAATTTCGAAAAAAATGTCCGGGACCGTGGCGCTCGGGGTGCACACGGTCCTCGCAACTTTTTTTGAAATTTGCAGGGATGAAAGTTATGATGATTTTACAGCTAACCTGAAAAAATTGAGTGATTTTACGATCTGTAGATAGGCCAAATTAAAGTTGCAATCTCGAAATTGAACCCTACCAAGATTGTTGAAAAATGTAAAATTTGAATTTTGAAAAAGAGAGGGAAACTAAAATTTTGAATTTTATGATTTTAGAGGGAATACCAAAAGCAATGCAAGTTTTGAAATTTGAAAGTTGACTCAATTTCACGCAAAATTCAATTTTGAAAGCGGAAATCAAAGTTGTGGTAATTAAGCACTTAATTTCAAAAGTCACAAATTGCAAAAAATTGAATAAAGCACTAAAATTTCGAATGAATGATAACACACTTTTCAGATTTAGGACAGTAAGAAACACAATTTTGACATGAATTTCAATTTCAACAATTTTTGAATGATTAGAAGCCTCAATCCAAGCAATCACTAGACCAACTTTGACTTTAATTTTGAAGGTGTTAAAATTGATAAAATCAGCCAAAATTCTGGATTTTAGCAGAAAAATACAGTAAGATCTAGCTCCCGAAATTTCGGAAAAAATGTCAGGGACGATGGCGCTCGGGGTGCACACGGTCCTCGCAACTTTTTTCCAAATTTTCAGGGATGAAAGATATTATGATTTTATTGCGGAATCCAAAGTTACAGCTGATTTGGAGATGTTTTGATCAGTGAAATTGTCGGACAAAGGTTGAATCAAGAGGGTTTCAAAAATTAGGGTTTTGACACTTAACCACTTAATTTTCAGAATTAAAGCACAAATATGAATTGACAATTTGTAATAGAAGGGCAGATCTGAAACAAGCATTAACAATTAAACATTTCACAAGTTTAATTACTTAAAAAGAAAATTTAGGGTTTTTATGCAATTAACCTCTAAAATTTTGCAAAAGATCAAACATGGAAATGTAATCAAGGAATTCAATTTTCAGATCTAACTATGAATAATCAAAAAGGATGTCCACGTCAGGTTCACCAAAATGTAAAGCGGAAAAATCAAACCCTAGTCGTTCTCCCCTCCCCAACTCCAAGGAGAGAGAAGGGAGAGTCACTAGGGTTGATGGTTTTCACTTAGGAGAGACTTTACGTTCAAAAGAGGGGTTGAAACCCACAAGATCCAATCCCATGCAATGCAAGATTGGATTCTATATGAGTTTCAAGGGTTGTGATAGCAAGGATACCCTCTTTTGTCAAGAATGTAGATAGAAAGATTGAACTAGGAATGCATAGAAAGTGAGAAAGATTCGCTTATAAACTAAGTTAGGGATATGATATGAAGCTGCGGACCTGGAATTAATAGTAAAATGTTGAGATGGTGTTGTCCTGCAAATTTGAGAAAAAGTTGACGGGACGATGGCGCCCGGCGTGCACACGGTCCTCCGAAAAATTCGCGAAACGAAGGGGGATCTGTTCGTCTCTGCACAAGGATTCTAGATCTTCAATTTCAGCCGCGTACCTGCAACCTACACATAGAAAAGCAAAGACGATTGGGGGGTTAGGGATTAGGGGTTTTCCCTTAGGTCAAACCCCGGTTTTGGAATTAACCAAGAAATGAGAAATGTTGTAAATGTAATGTAAAACAAGTACTAATACCTTGTTGTAAGGATGTTTGTATCCTTATATGCGAAGGTATAGATGTTGTTGTATGTTGTATGTTTGTATGTTGTAGTATGTGATCTCCTCTTCAATGGTTGAATCCTTATCTTGAATGCAACACTTAGCCTTGAATGGAGACTTAGAATGATCAATTGCTTGAAGGAATGCTTGAATGCTTGAATGCTTGAATGTTTGAATAGAGTTTCCACGTCTTGTACACATATGTCCTTCCTCTTTTTGACCTCCTCAAATGGGAGAGGAAATGTAGTTTATATACTTTCCAATTAGGGTTAAAAGACTGATTTTCCCGACCTTAGGCCGACTAGGAAATGTTATTTTCCAATTTGCAAACAAAAAGGCCTGAAGTCCCATAGGAGACCGGGCCCAAAATAGGGCCAGGGACTAGGGCGCTGGGCGCCATGGTCCTGGGGGACCAGGGCACTGGGCGCCCTAGTCCTGAAGGACCAGGGCGCTGGGCGCTTTGGTCCCACCTCCCGGGACAACAGGGTGCAAGGAGGATCAGGCCAGGGTGCTGGAAAAATGCAGTTTTTGGTGTCGTGAGCAAGTTTTGGGGTCTCCATTCAGGTTTAGTGTTGCGTCGCCATTGTGAAGATGCAAATGCAGTCGAAATTGCAAGTGTCACAATTTTAGGACGCTACACCTAGAATTCAGCAAGATCGAGAAGAGAAGGGGAAGTTTGAACCTAACTGGTTGGGTCCCTTTCTTATCATATCAGCCTATGAATCAGGAGCATATCAGTTGTCAACTTCAGAAGGTGATGTTATTGATGAACCAACCAACAAAATCCATCTAAATAAGTTCTACACTTGAGTTATCTAATGCACGGATCAACCAGAAAAGCAAAAAAAAAAAAATCAAAAAAATAGAAAAAAATAAAAACAAAAATCAAAAAGTGCAATAAAAACAAGTGGTGAAAACCTAGCAACAGGTGCTATTTGTGAGGGAAAAAATCCTCTATCTATCAATACTCATATCTTTGATCCATCTAGTCTCAGCTAATAGTCATCACCAAACATTTATACACATAGCATTATCCCAGACACACTTAACATAGTCACTGTCCTTGATTCTCTAAAAAAGAGTTATCCATATCATATCCCACCATGGCTTGGTGATAAATGCATATCCACATCGACAAATATCCATAACTGGGGGCAATATTCCTCTCATTTAGACAACAAACAAGGATCACAACATACTAGGGAATCATTTTCAAAACTGCTCATCAGGCTAGAAAACATGATCATTATCCAACTACAAATTTAACACACACATGATGGATGATTTTTTGAATTATGATTTGTTTACATTTTATCATGAAGTTTTGACTATTTGTATCTTGATTTCTAAATCATTAGATCTCCTGAGCTACTCAAGGATGCACTAAGCTAGAGAAGCGATGATTGAATCTGACATTTTCTTTGGTTTTCTATCTATGAGATGATCATTCGTATGGTGCAAATTTGTCTCAAGACATGATTGGAAACATATCATTGAAGCCATTTTTCACTTTGCGCATACAAATGGTTAACTCTTGTCTATTTTATGCAAGCAACACTCAAGTCATCTTGGTTCAATTATACCTCGACGCTTGTGTTGCCTTGCAATATTAAAATCCATGTAAATTTTACTCAGGTCATTATGGTTCAATAATATCTCGATGCTTGTATTAACTTTCAACATATCAAAAACTCAATGATGACAAAAAGAGTACCCTAATCTGACTGAGTACCTATGACATGGTCCCACCCACACCTGTCCATGTCTGAGGCACCAGTGGAGGTAGAACATCAGATCTCCTCCTCTGGGCAGGTCCCCTATCATCCTCTATCCCGCCCACAGTAGCTAGAACTGCACCTACCCTACCACCCCATCCAGCACCAAGAATGAGACCTCTCCCTCTATCTCCACTACCTCTCCCTCTATCTCCACCCCCTCTCCCTCTATATCCTCCTCTCCCTCCTCCATCTCCTCTACCTCCTCCACCACCACCACCACCTCCATCGCCTCCACCTCCCTCTACCACCTCCTCTCCTTCCTCCTCATCTCTTCATCTAGATCCCCCTCGCTTTTGTGGCTTCTCATCCTCATCATCATCAAAAGTGGGTGACAGCTCTGCTGAATCAGATATACATGCCACTACATGTGCCATGACGTAGGCTGAAAACTCCTTCATCATCCCAACATCAACAACCCCAGCCCCATAATCCCATATCTGTCCTGCCAGCGACATATACTCCTTAGCAGTTGCTCCTCTATCTAGGGTAGGTCCCTATTCCGACACATCCTATCACCAATGAGCATATAAATAGGCTCCATATGGCATACCCTGATGTCTACCATACTGCTATTGAACATGACTATGCAAGAATTGCTCAATAATAAAGGGTGTCTACCCAATCAAGTACCTCGACATATATACATAGGGAATCTCTAGTCCATCCTTTGCCCACACCTCACAATCCATATACGGTCTCCAAATGAACGTATCGATATCATCTAGTGCCCTTAGCCATGCTCTAGTTTGCCCAACTTACATTGGACAATTACACCTATATACCCATAAACATAAGCCCAACCAACTGGCCTATCCCTATCTGCAAGCGGTCTCGACACTGGTATATGCTCCCAGGCCCACACCTATAACAATGTCAGCCCAATTGAAAAAGTATTGTATCCTAGATATACCACATAGTGAAGCTCTCTATATAAATGGGCTAACATACATGACCCCCATGCAAACCTGCATCCCTGCATCACCATGTCCTCAAGCACCAATCCCCATCCAATGACTAGTCCCTTTGATCTACGGTCGAGACACAGGAACCCACCAATGAAACCTACTAATACTGATGGTAGCAGAGTGTAACCTAAATCCCAAAACTCCTACCATGGGATCTCATAACCACTAATCTCATCATCCTAAAAGATGCAGTGGAGAGACTCTCTGCCACCCTCCTCGGTCTGCTCGTAAGGAAATAGAGTCCCAACCATAGGAATCCGCAGAATCAGATAATAGTCCTCTGGTGTGACTGTCATCTCACCCATTGCCAAGTGAAAGGTGTCTGTATCACTATGCCACCTCTTGGCCAACGCTGTCAAAAAACCCTGGTTAATGATATACTGAGGAATGTCTAATAAAGAGGACAACCCACATCTCTCAATAACATCTCTATTAGCTTGTGAAAAACATTGAATTAGTGTCCATGGCCTTGGAAATCTCTCTCTCGAGTGAAGCACACCAATCTCTACCTGGAAATCAACAAGTATCCATCATCAGTTCTCAATTCCATCCAATCTATCATCAATCAAAGCAAATCAATTTGAAACAATGAAGCATATCAAGAACACATCAGAAAATCAATCATGACCCATATCAAAAATCAATCAGGACCCATATCGAAATCAAAATCAAAACCCATATTGAAAATTAGGACTCATATAAAAAATCAGGACTCATATCAAAAATCAAGACTCATATAAAACATCAGGACTCATATAAAAAATCAATCAAGACCCATATCGAAAATCATGACTCATAAAAAGCCAAGACTCATATCGAAATCAGAATCAATGATCCATTTTGAAAATGAATCAGGACTCATATCAAAAATCAATCAGGACTCATATCGAAAGCAACATCAAGATCCATATCGAAATCAAAATCAGGGTCCACATTGAAATCAAGACTCCAATCAACTCAACAAATTAATATCGAAAAAGAAATTTATATCAAAAGTAACAAGATTCATATCAAACCCAGACTCAGATCGTAATATAGAAACATATCAGAATCCAACATCATCACAAAACAAAACTCATATTTGATCATGAACCATATCAGAGAAATCCACAGATCCATATCAACATCTATCTAATCTGTTTGACTCACGACACATTTTTCACAAGCACTTTTACCAACTTTGGACCCTACGTGCTAAACTAGGGCTCCTAGGCATGAAGTTGGTACTTATGAGCTAAAATTTTCCATCAATGCGCTAAAACACATTCTCAAAACACTAAAATTATCCTATGCGCTAACTAGAACACCATTTATGCTACCCTATTTACCCAATGCGATAGGTTATCCTATGCGCTACCTGGCCTACCCATTATGTTTCTATGTAGACCCCGTGCACTAACCTACCCCTCGATCGTGCTACAGTGTGGCCCTCAAATGCTAAACCTCCTAGGGTTTTGCTACACGCTAAAACTCCTATCGTATGCATTGAACAACTTACCTGACGTGCTAAACCAGCAAAATCTGACCCAAAATTGAAAAACGTGACAAAAAAAAATAAAATCAATAAAAAATGAAGATGGATTTTGGCCACTTATTGGTGGGCCATATACAGCGGCCTAACACGCTCAAATCGGTGCAAGGAATATGGATTCAACATTGTCGTCAGAGCTCCAAATATCACAATCACAAAGAGACAAGTGTGCAAATGATTTTTCAAAGTCATTTTTTACCTTTTAATAGGGTAAAATAGAAAAGGTTAATAAGTGGGGCATGTATTTTCCTCCTTTTTCATTTTTAATCTTATTAACATCAGTTTTTTGGGAGATAAATTGATAATGTGCATTCAACACAGTCAATATTCTCATATCGCAATTAATTCAAAAACACTCATCAACTTGACAATTTTTCACTAAATCCTTGATTCATCTCCCAATGGGCCATCATCAATATCATTCATCAAATCTAGGGCATCATATCAACATTTCGACACACAACATCATATCGATCAAATTTTGGCAGCATATCCAACGATTTTTTCTTTGAATCAACATGTGCAGACACGTCACTTCAAAGAGGGGCAAAATGTAGATGTATAAATTTGATCACTTTCCTAAGTAAATATTTAATAATTATTTTGAACCCATTCCTCCTATTAATTAAATCTCATTTAAATAATTTCTTCATTTTCATCTATTTGATTAAATAAATTACTCAATTTATTTAATTAAATTCACCTAAACCTTTTCTAGCCTTTAATTAAATAAATCACTTTATTTAATTAAATCCCCTTTCTCCTTTTTTAATAAAATTTACATTTATTAAAATAAATAGACAACTATCTTTCTTTTGCTTCGAATTCATGAATATAAAAAATTATAAAAAATAAAAACAAACAAACATATTAAAAACACAAAACTAATAAAGAACATATAGAAAAATACCAGATTAAAAATAAATATATAAATAAAACAAAAAATTAAAAACAAACAAATTAAAAATTATTATTGGAAGAAAAGATTATTCCTCATTAAAGACTCGTTATTCAATGGTTAAAATTTATAAATGAAGTAATGTTAGCCAAGGAGAAAAGTGAATGAATCTTCATTCTCTCCTTCCATATTTTGTAATTTGTACCATCAAATCAGGGACTCTCCTTCTGGTAGGGATCAAATGTAGAAGTTGATGCCATCAGATCTCCTCAAGTTGTTAAGCTTCTACAGAGAGGACCTCTCTCTGATACCAATTGTTAGAATCTCTAATACCAATAATGAACCAAAGGAAAACTGAGAGGGGGGTGAATCAGTTTTCCACAAATTAAACAATTAATGTAGATTATAAACCATACCAATATCCCATACCATACCATCCTCTGTAAATTACATGAATATATCTCTTATAAATACAGATCATCAACCTTGATAACAAGGTCGGCTAAACCCTGAACCCAAACACCATAATTAAAAAAATTCATCACACAATACCGCTAGACCAATATAATGATTTACATTACATAGCATTGACCTAATTCAAATTACCAAACAATTATATCTACTAGAAATTCCGCTAAGACCTATATCAACACGTTTCGCTAACCAGTAGAAACCCTTAGTGCAAATAACACACAATAACCAATCGGATCCAAATAGGATCACCAAATCATCACGCCAGCTAATGCAAAGTCACCAAACAATTAGGACACGATCAAGAACACCTTCAGCATGTTAGGAAGCATTTCTATAAGACAGACCAAAATCACTTAACCAAATCATCAAATTTCACCAATCGCTAAAGCCAACCGATACCAAGAAATATCAGCCGATAATTTAGAACATAAGTGATAGTTTCTAGAGTACCAAATCATGAACCAACTGAATGTGAAAAGTTATAGCAATCCTAAATAACCATCCAAAACCAAAACAACCATTCTGATCATACCGGATCAGAATCTCTGATAATTGAGTCCAACTGAGATAGAAGTAACCAACCAGTAAAGAACCATATCCAACTAGAGCACAGTGTTGACATCAATGACAACACATAAACAATCGACATATTGCCAATAGATCTCTAGGATGACTACCTAAAGAATAAGGGATATATGATCAAAGATCTACATGCAAGTGCAACTAAGATCTTAGTGAATGATATTGATATTGAATTAGCTATGATATGATGCAAGGATGATGATATTGATATGAAGCTAAATTAGCATAAAAATTACATTAAGATGATATTAAGCTAGCATGGAAATGAAACTAACATGATATGCAAAACATGATAAATCTATGTTATGATACTACTAAATGATCTAATTACTATTATCAAAGAGAGGCTAAAAAATCTTGATGAAATGAGACTATAAATTAGATGCATGAAGACTTGGATTAATGAATAATGAAGGAAATTAAGCCTATTTATAGAAGAAATGGGGAAATGAAGAGTTAAGATTGAGTAATATTAACAAGGGTTAGAATTGAATGATCTTCAATCCTTGTGAGATTTTCAACCCAATCCTAGGCAGACAAGTGTCACCATGAGGAGGCTTGAGAGGAGATATAAGAGGCATTAAATACCCGAGAAGACATGGTGGTTACCTTGGGAGGTAAGGTTAGGGTTGAGTTATTGGATAATCCTTTTATCAAAAGGATAAACTTGTGTGCAAGAGTTAATGGATAACCATGGTCAAAGCAATGAATGCTTGAAGAAACCCATGGGTTAAAAGATGGTTAAGTTAGAGGTAAAGTCTCTAACCAAGGGTTGATGTTGAGTTAACCATTAATGGTTATTGAAGACTTTTGAGGTTAACTTGTTGGAAGGTTGATAAACTTCAAGGCTTTTGTAAGAGCCTTAAAAATTTGGGGAGCTCAACAAGTTAACTTGTTGAAAAAGATAAAGTCTTAAATGCATCTAGAAGACTTTCTTTCAAATTTGGAGAAGTGACTTCCCCAAATTTAGGGATGTGACATGATTAGAAGAAATTAGGCTAGTTAAGTGTGACTTGAGATATTCTAGAAGAATGATTAGGATGCAAGTGGGAAATGTAGGAGAATGCAAGTGGGAGAAAATAGGATTTTAATCAAAATAAATGTTTTATTTCAACTAAAATGGATGCAACTTGTATTTGTAGGAAAATGAAAGTGGGGGGATTTAATAAATAAATATTGATTTATTTATATGCAAGGAAGGATTTTAATTAAATATAAATTTAATTAAATGTAGAAAGAGGATTTAATCAAATAAATTGAATTATTTAATTAATAGAAGAAAAGGAAATTAATGAAATGTTGAATTTGATTAATGGCTGGATAGAAGAAAAGGGGATATTAATGAAAACTTAATTTAATTAATAGGTGGATAAATGATAGTTAAACAAATAAAATTCATTTAATTAAGTGTGCAGATTTAGGTGTCTAGAAATAGAATGAAGCTAACAAAATTATCAAATTAACTCCAAAACCGTAACACTAGAAACCATAATGCAGAGAAATGCAGAGCATGGACTTCATATGGAAACACTATCAAACATATTGGTAGACATAACTTCCTTATCACAACAATCCAATGTACCAAATCCAAAATATAATATCTCTAAACCTAACAACATATCCAAACTGCATGAAAATATATACAACATAGGATATATGCAGAGCAAATCTCTTAGCACAATTGCACAAATAACTCAATGTCACTTATACCAAGTAGTCACTAATGACAACCAAGGCATGTCGACATCAATGAAAGCACATAAATAGCTCATTCTAATCAAAATTGCAACACATAAGTAGCTCATTTTGATCAAAATTGTAACGCAATCATCTTTTTTCATTTCATCAATAAACTTATCCTTTGCAACAAACATACATTTGGGTAGACACGGATGAAAAACTCATAAAATACCGCACTTATCAAACGTGAAATAGAAAGTGGATCAGAGGGTTGCCACATAAGAATGGATACTTTATTATGAAAGGATTAAAGTAATAATTTTTAAGTACATGGTAAACCCAAAGGTCCACCATCATTAGCTGTAGGAAGAGTGTGATTGCTTTTGTCCATAAAATATTGCATGAAATCTTCTTTGCTAGCTTGCTTATGATAGATATATAAAAAATGCCTATTTACCAATAATTTAAACCTTACATCATTTAGGGTTGTGATTTTAACAATACCATTTGAAAATACATATACAATTTCATAAGGACCCAACCAACAAGTTTTAAGCTTGCCTAGATTGTCCTTATACCTAGAATCATATAAAAGAGCCCAATCACCTAGTTTGAATGCTTTATCCTTGATGTACCTATCAATCCATTTAGTTGTTTGTTTCTATATTAATCTTGCATGGTTGAGAGTTCATTTTCTTATTTCATATAATTCATTAAGATGCATTACTCAGTCTGCTTGGGCTTGTGATACATTGAAGCCAAGTTCCAAGGTTGTTCTAAGAGTCTTGTTTTTAAACTCAATAGGCATTTCTATTATTTTACCATATACTAATTAAAATGGAGTGAATCTTGTTGTTGTTTTCCATGTTGTTCTATAAGCCTACACTACTTCAAGTAGCTGCTTTTCCTAATCTTTCCTATGAAGTGACACAATTTTAGTTAAGATGGCTTCACTTTCCCTATTAGTCACTTATGCTTTCTAATTGGCTTGTAGATGATATGGAGTCGACTTCTTGTGTCTGATATTATATTCATTGACCAATTTTTTAACTACATTGGATGTGAATTGAGCACCTTGGTTAGTGATTATCTCTCTAGGAACTCCATATCGAGTAAAGATTTTTTCATAGAGAGACTCAACTACTTTTTTGTCTCTGGCATGTTAAATGGCTTTGACTTCAACACATTTAGTAAGATAGTCAATATAAACCAATATATAGGACTTGCCATTTTGAGGCTAGATCAATAGGTCCTATAAAATCCATACCCCATTTGTCAAAGGCATGACAACCACTTGGGGATGCAAGGGCATTTCATCAGATCTTGTTTGTCTCCCCAACCATTGGCACCTGTCATATTTCCTGGTGTACTTCATTGCATCTTTGTGAAGACTAGGACAATAATATCCTGTGTTCAAAATCTTCATTGTTGTTCTTTTGGTAGCAAAATGGCCCCCATAGGGCTCATCATGAAAAGCATGGAGAATGTCAAATGTTTCATCTTCTCTAATGCATCTCCTCATCACATTATTTGCACCTGTATAAAATAAGCATCCTAAGATCCAAGTGAATAGAAAACTCCTTTACATGAGCTGTCTTTTCTCTTCTGGGAAGAAATGTGAAGGGACCTTCCCTGCTACTAGGTAATTTGTAATATTTGCATACCATGGTGTCTTGATATTGATAGAAAAAAATATTTTCATTTGAAAATGAATCATCTATTGGAGACTCTTGAATATTATTTGTCAATCTAGAAAAAAGAATCTACTACAACATATGCTTTTCTTGGTTTGTCAATGATGGTAATATTAAATTCCTGCATAAGAAGCAACCATCTCGTAAGTCTTCCTATCACAAGAGGTTTATTCATCAGATGTTTTATTATAGCATGATTAGTATGGACAAATACTTGATACCCTATGATATAGTGTCTAAACTTGTTCAAGGCATAAATGACAATGAGAATTTCTTTTTTTTGTGACAGTGTAGTTTAGCTTTTCCATTTGCAGGTTTTTACTGATGTAATAGATCACATTCTCTATTGCTCCTTCTTTCTATCCCAAAACTACTCCTATGACATGATTCGAAGCATCTATATGAATATGAAATGGGATGGTCCACTGAGGTCCTTTAAGGGCATGTTCTTGAGTGAGAGCAATCTTAAGGTCTTGGAATGCCTTATCACATTTAGGTGTCCATAGAAATTTTGCATCCTTAGTTATCAAGCCATACAATGGGCCAACTATCTTGCTCAAATATTTGATAAAAATTCTATAGTGACCAACATGGCACAAAAAAATTCTAAAATCTTATTTCATGATAGGAGTGGGGAGATTCATGATTACCTCAATTTTAGCAAGATCCACTTGAATACCTTTATAAAAAATATAGTATCCAAGGAATATTCCTTCCTACATCATCTTGAAGCATTTTTCACTATTTAGTGAAAGGTTGTGATCCTTTCATCTTTATAGAACCTTCTCCAAATTATTCAATACTTCTTAGAAGGTATTCCCATAATTAGTGAAGTTATCCATGTAGACTTCCATGCAATTGTGAGAGATATCTAAGAAAATATTGATTACTGCCCTCTAAAAGGTTGTTCCAGTGCATTGCACAAGCTAAATGGCAAGACTAAATAGGCATAGTTTCCCCATGGGCATGTGAATACGGTCTTGTCCTAATATTTTGGTGTAATTTGTTTCTAGTTCTACCCACTCAAACCATCAAGAAATAAAAAATTATTTCTTGCTTTACAAGAAATCTAGAACTTGATCTAAAAAAGGTATTGGAAAATGATCCTTTTTGGTTGTTACATTTAATTCTTTGTAATCCATTAAAACTCTCCAATTTCCTCCTTTTTTAGGAACAATAACCAAAGGATACACCCACTAGCTATCTGAGTAGGGTAGATGAATCTTGCATCCAACAACTTCTATAATTCTCCTTTAACTATTTCTCTCACTGCAGGGTTAACTCTTCTTTGAAGTTGTCTAATGGGTCTACTATTCTCCTTAATATAGATTCTATGGGTACAAATATTTGGAGCCAATAACTTCATATCAGTTTAATCCTAAGAAAATGCATCTTCTATAACTAATGAAAATCAATAAGGGGTTGTTGTTGATCTAAAGTGAGCTTATTATTTATTTTCAAATGCCTTCCAAGAGAAACTTATTTTTGCTTGGTTAACTCCATCATAGAGACCTCATTAATGCTAGCCATTTTTTATCTCATGGGGCAACAATGTATGTATGAGATGTGATGTTGTAATAAATGTACATGTAGTAGATTTTGGTAAGAGTGTTTGCAGTGCACAGGATGCAAAACTTCCTTCTATATTTTCTTACTCATATGCATTTTTCAAGATTTGAGACAACACTTTTCATCACCTTGGAGCTTCATAGAAGGCTTCTATAAATTATCATGAGGGTCTATAAAGAGTTCACTTCTTCCTCTTGTTTGTCTCCTCGTTTAGGCCAAATAGGTTGATCCGATTCCCCATGTGGCTGGGTTGGAGGATACAACATAAGTTTCTTGGTACTATCTCCATTAGAGAGAGTCATATCCCCTGACCTACATCCTATATAGGCATCTATTTTGGCCAACCAAGGCCTCCCTAAGATGATTATGCATCCCCCCAAAGTAGCTTCAGGAGAGAAGACCATGAAGTCAACAAGGTACTCCCAAGAGTCCAAAGTAACAATAAGATATTCTATAATACCATCTAGTTTAACAGTAGAGCTATCAGCCATTTGAGGTACATTAGGAGTACGCCTTAGATTGGTGATTTTGACATGTTTCATTATATCCCTATGCATGACATTAATAGTAGCCTCGAGATCAATGAGAGCATTATGAACTCCAATTACATTAATAGTTACTGTAGTCACATAAATCTGTCCACTTAATTAAATGAATATTTACTATTTATCTGATTAACTAACCATCAATAATCTGTTAATTAAATTAATATTTAATTAATTCATTCTCAATCCCTTCTCCTATTAATTAAATAAATTGTTCAATTTATTTAAATTAATTAATTAAGCCACACTCTAAATCAATTAAATGAATAAAGCACATTTATTTAATTTAAAATCCCCTTTCCTCTTTTAAATAAATAATAAAACAATTTAAATCCCTAAAAATCCCCCCACTTGCATTCTCTTACAAATGCAAGTTGCAACCACAATTGAAATAAATTAATTTTATTTTAAATAAAATTCTATTTTCTCTCACCCACCAAACCCACTTGCAATCCTAAATCCCCTTCTAGACTCTTCTAAACCACTTTCTAAGTTCTTCTAATCATTCCTAATTAGCCTAATCCCATTTTCTAAATATTATCACATTCCTAAGCAACTTGAGGTCACTTCTCAAATCCTCAAAGTCTTTGAAAAGCATTTAATGCTTTATGTCTTCAACAAGTTAACCCCTAAAGTCTTCCAAACCACTAATGGCTCTTACATGACCATTTATGTTTAACTCAAGTCACCCACATGGTTAGAGACTTTCTGTCTAACTCAACCCTCATTTGACTCATGGGTCTCTTCAAGAATTTATTGCTTTGACCATGGTTATCCTCACCAACTCTTGCACAAGAGTTTATCCATTGGATAAAGGCATTATTCATGGGAGAATAGTTTTATTCATTCAACTCAACACTAACCTTACCTCCCAATTTAACCTTCAAGGCATGTCAGGCATTTAATGCTTCTTCCATCTCCTCTCAAGCCATATCATGATGACATTTGTCATCCTGGGATTGGATTGAAAACCTTCACATGGATCATAAACCCATCAATCCTAACCCTTGTTGAGATTACTCAATCTCAACCATCCATTGCCCTATTTTACCTATAAATAGAGCTCTCCTTTCTCATTTTCAATCATATAAGAACATATATCCATGATCCAAAAATATTGTATGCATCTAAGTTATAGTGAATTTAAGAGAGAGCATTTAGAAACATAGTTACTTTGTTCTTCTTTTGGTTAAAATTGACAATAGCTTAATTAACTCATTTTCTCTCATTCCTAGCTAGCTTGCATTTGCATATCTCATAATCATTTTCAATCTTGAATCTCCAACAGACTTCCATAGTAGTGTATAGCTGAGAGCTACACTTTTGTGGAACTTGGAGAGGAGAGGAACAAGGGAGGAGAAGCTATGAACATCTTGGTTAGAATTTGGAGGAGTGTAGTTTATCTCTTTCGTATTTGCATGCTTTCCATTTCATGTTTAATATCTCTCTTGATATGCTTGCATAGGATAGTCTTTTCTTACTAACACTAAGCTTTGAACTTGCTTCTTGTGTTGTTGTGTTTCCATCACCATTCTAATCCTTTTTGCATAGCATCATTTGGTGAACCTGACATAAATTGAACACACAACCTTCTAATTAAAATTTGAAACTACTAACATTTTTCTTGTTGAAATTGACACACAGGTAACACTTTAGCGCTTTTGAACACGCTTTAGCACCTTCGAAGGTTGATGCTTTAGCATTGTTGTTCTCAGAATAGCGCTAATGTCTCTCAATTAGCACTAATGTCTCTCAATTAGCGCTATTGTCTCTACTTTAGCACTAATGTTCTTCAAATAGTGCTATTGTATTTAGTTTAGTGCTTTTGCGCTCCCTGTTTGATAGAATTTTCATTTTGTTTGACAGGTTCTTTTAGTGCCTTTGTCCATATTTTAGCGTTTAGCGCTTTTTTCTGTTATTTAGTGCCTGTGTTAAATAACATGTTTGTTTTCACACAGAGTAGCACTATTGTAACAAAGAGTTGTAAAAAAATTTCTTTGTAACTGAAAATCACAAAAAAATTAGGCTTGTAGAAGCCCACCAAAAACTGATTTTTCACTAACTGTTTGTCTGTGTATCCAAGTTTTTACTAACTCTATTGCAAGATTTGAAGAGTTAGATTAGGAAGTTTTTCATTCTTTTTTTTAACTAACTTTGTTTTTAAAGATGGGTTAAAAAGGAAAATCAACTTCACATTTCCTTTTGGGTCATAAAATGAATCAAATTTTTTAGTTTGGGCTTTTAAAAGAACCTCACTTGGCAAAGTAAAAAGAACCACAAAACTCAAACCCAACAAATTTGTTTTTCTTGCAAGTTAGGAACAATTTTTATTTGGGCTTAAAACAAGACAAACAAACTTTCATTTTTTTTTTAATGTTTTTTTTGCACAAGGCTAAAAATCATAATCAATTTTTATTTTGCAAGTTAAAAAGAACCAACAACTTGTCAAAGTTCTGTTTTCAAATCGATTTTACTTCAAGCAAAAATGTGCTTCATTTTGGTTGAACAATATTTCAATTTCATAGATTAAATAACATTTTTCCTTGAAGTTAAAAAGAACACCATGTTTGTTGGAGCAACACCTCCAAATAGCTTTTAAATCAAATTGCAATAAAACCAGTTAAAAAGAACAAGTGTTTTTAGTGATTGGCACACTTGTGCAAAAAGTTTGTAGAGTGGTCCTACTTCTAACACACACTATCCTCTCCCTTGGCTTTCGTGGTCCTGGGTGCAAGAGAAAAGTGTTAGTAATGCTCAAAATTTTCTTTTTAAGAGAGGCCTGCCAAGAGACACATCACTCTTGGGAATGACCTCACGCAGTAAATCCTTCAAGCTGCTATAGAAATCAGGTGTGAGCAAAAGTTGTAGCCTTGGGTATAGTTTTTCCTACAATGTAACATGCCAAAAGGACATATGGGCTCCACCACAAGTTACAAGTCTCTTAAGTGAGTCACTGCAGAATGAACTTATGTCCAAAAACATCAAACATTACTAGACACCTTTTATTATAGAAACCCACCCATTCTATTGATTAAGAATATTTGTGAGAAGTTCAATGCAAGAGCATAGATGGTTTTTCTCCCAATATACTCACCATACACATTTCCTTGAGTAGAAACAGGGATTTTTGAAAGGCTACTTGTAGCTTGATAAGAGTGGTGACTCCCCCATCATAAGGATCATCTATCTGTTATGCTTGCACAAGACTTAGTATATCACATCCTTACCTACCATGATGGGATTCATAAGGTATGTAGTACCAAAGTTGAAGAAATATCAAGATGTGGGCTGAAATTATCACAACTGGCCATTTGACCTTAGGGATAAAGTGTGTTTGAAGTGTACTGATTTTGTGTAAGACCAGTAATAATTTGAGCCGACTTTAGGCTTTTGGAAAAACATACAGAAACATTTGAAAAGGGGTCAAAATTTCAAAGATTGGGTTGATTTAGACCCACACCTATTTGTGCCTTTTGAGGGAAAATTATTGTGTTTGTGTGCTTGCTCTGTTTTCTTGTCAAAGAAATTCAAAACCAGTTCAAACCAAGTATTAATCCAATACAATTTTCCATCAAACATTTGACCAACAAACCAACATCAAACAACGTGCAAAAAAGATATCAAATTATATGACCATCATTCAAATCTTGAGAAAAAGGAATCTTCATCAATATATCAAATTGAAGAAAAAACCATTAAGTTCAAAGGCTTTTATCAAAAGAAAGAAAAATTTTCTATCTCAATAGATGAATTTTTATCTCACACAGAGCCTTCTTGCATCATATTCATCTATATCTTCAAGGCAAATCCAATGAGTTTGATAAAGAGCCTTTTAAAAATAGAGCTGTTACTCAGTATAGAGCCTTGAGTTATCACAAAAACAAAGGAGGCAAAATCAACCCTCCTTTCTTTCCAAACATTTGCATTACATATAACATAGCTCGAGAAGAACCACCAACCCCTGAGAGAGAAGAGGAAGAAGAAGTTCCCTTTATGACACAAAGTTTTTATTAAGGTCCATATTCTATCCACTTTCATATTCA
Organism: Cryptomeria japonica; assembly: GCF_030272615.1. NCBI lineage: Eukaryota > Viridiplantae > Streptophyta > Pinopsida > Cupressales > Cupressaceae > Cryptomeria > Cryptomeria japonica. Next base: position 960,425,411 of record NC_081407.1, read on the forward strand.
TACATCATCAATCCATTCAACTCTCAAAACAAAAAAAGGTCTTGTCCTAAGTTCTTTTTAGATATTGATTAAATTAAAACAACACATCACTTTTAGAGTGTCTCTACATCTAGGGTCAATCATCCTAAGAGACATTTCTATGTAGGTTAAAACTAGTTTATGAGTGCATCCTTTCATTACTAGGTAGCTTGGTTTGTAACACATCTCAAACCTTGCTATACCTTATTGCATCTGTGTGTGTGAAAAGTGGACCTGTATCTATATCTAGAATACACAACACTTCAATTAATTCATTCGATGCATGGTTAGTAAATCAATAATCAGTGAATAATAAACTATTACAAAGCAACCCATTGCCTTCTAGTAGATGCGAGTTTAGATTTCTCTCAGATTGCTAAGCTATCCAGTAACTAGACAACACCTAAATGAAGGATTTAATCTATATGAGAATGATATGAGCTAAATGGATGCAAGATTTAAGCTAGATATGTAAGATTAATCTAACATGATTTAAGTAATATATGAATATTTAAGCTAAATGATTTAAGAAATATGAAGTAACTAATATGCAATATCTCAATGCAAATTCTCAATGAACCTAGAGCAAAAACAACATAATAACAATATATTCTCCAGGATTTTTGAATGAGAGATGAGAGCCTAAATTTATAGAAAATTCAGAAAGAAACAAACGACTAAGATCAAATGATGATGAGCTGTCAAGATTTTCCAAGAGGAAGCACAATCTAGGTGAATTGATGTGATTGGATGCTTTTCTCAGTTTTAAAGGAAATTGAACTAAAATTAAGATAAAATCAGGAAAAAACTGATTTATTCTCTATTTCATTCAAATTTAATATTTAATTGTTTTAATTGTTTTCTTTGAGATTATTTATCAATTTTTAATTTGTTTTTTTCAAGATTATCTCCAATTGATTTCTTTTCTCAAATTTTTAATTCTTTTTTGGTCAATTAATTCCCTTTTTTATTTATTTCCATTTTTGAAGATTTGTTCTCATAATTTCCAATTCCTCTTTCTTGATTCGTTTCCTTTTTTGAAGATTTATGGCAATTTTTATTTATTTTTCAAATTAATTCCTGTTTTTGATGATTTAATGGCAAATTGATTTATTTAATTAAATATGCTAGGATATTTAATAAAATAAATAAGATAATTGTTTAAAATGATTTACTTGGAATGATTTAACTAATTAAATAAATATTTAATTAATATTGGTTGATTAATTTTGCCATGTGACATTGATGATTAAAGAATTAATTGTGTGCTAGAGATTTATTTAATTGCCTTTGGTTAGGACCTGGGGCCCATGGTTTAGATGACCATTTTTAGGGTATTACATTTGCCCCTCTTTAAATTAATGTGCGAGCAATGCATTGGTTCAAAGAAAATTTGATGTGTAGAAGATACCAGTTCTGAACTTGATTGATCACAAACTAGATGAAGAGCAAGGTGTTTAGCTTGATTTGAAGCGATGAAGCTGAACATAGTTGATTAAAGCGATACCAATCCTGAACTTGATTGAACTAGGAATGATAGAGAGAAAAGATATCGAACTTGAACTTGATTGATCAAGAAGAAGATCTTACTAATCTAGAACTTAATTGAACTAGACACAGTGAGTGGAGATAAAATCAATCTTGAACTTGATTGATCAAGATACGATGAGCAAAGATAAATTGTCCAGCTTGATTCGATGCGATGAAATTGAACACCTAATTAGATTGAGTGTGTGATCGAAGATACTCTTTAAACCCTTGATTGAGTTTAAATGAATAATCATCTTGATGAAAAGCAATGAAACTAATTAACGTTAAGAGACTGATTCAAATGAAGACAATATTAACTTGATATGAAGTGATGAAACTGATATGCCCCTAAAGATTGATTTGATTTAGATGATCAAGAGATCTCAACTTGATATAAAGCGATGAAGTTGAGATGCCCCTAGTGATGAGGTCTTGTTTGATTTTCTTTAGTTGAAAAATATTTTTGCTCGACTTTTGATGAAGATTTGAAAATTTTCTCGATATTGAAGATGTGAGGTCATAAGATCACGAGTATGCCCCCTCGAGAGCAAAATCGAAAGATAGCAAGGGTACATGATGATAGACAATTACTTTAGCGATGATGATGATTTGAGCATGAAAGTGATTTAGAGGAATAAAATTGAGACTCAGCATTGATTGACAAGAGATTGAGTGCAAATTGAAGAAGAGAATGAGCAGTTGATGAAAGCGCTAAGTAGTCAACATCATGAAATTTCGATGAGCGAATTGACGTCAAATTTTGATTTCAATCCCAAAAATGGACTCAGTTTAGTTGATTTACAAGATCTTGATTTGATTACATTGTACTTATGTTGATTGATTATGAGATGTCCATCTATATGCTTTATTCTATATGTATGTTTTTTTTTGTTTTTTTTATGCAAATAAATGATTCATGCAAATGAGTGATGAGAATGAGTAACTAGTAATGCAAAATTTGTCTCATTTTTTCAATGCAATGCAATAAGGTGAATTCAAATGGATGATAGTGAATGTATGAATCTATGTAAAATGACTATGTATGTAGCTACACATATCAATACACAAGTACTCAATCAGAGAATTGATGAGGAAGAGACCACTTAGCGAAGAAATGAGGATACTTCAAACTCTCATTCAGAAGATAAAGAAATCATTGTTACCATACCAAAATCACTCTAAATTCACGAGATGCAGAATGAAATGCAAAATGAGATGCAACTGAAACCTAGTCACTGGATTTGAAAAGCTTAATTTTCATCATTGAGCATTTTACAAACATAGCAGGTAGATTAGAGTTCCTTTCTTTTCATGTACAATGTTAATTATCTTGTCCAAAATGACCCTTTTTCCTCATTCATATCCTTGGACAGATTACGCATGGACCCAGACTGCACAATAAATAAATTCCCTCAAAACAGACAAAGAAATGATGGGAACCTCCCTATAGCATTGAAATAAGCGGAGTCGAGGTATGTGAGGTGATTTCACCTTGATGTGAAGGCTCTTATCACAGACACCCAACTAATTTAGATGTTTCCAGCTTATTGGGATCATTCCTACAAGCAAAAAACAATGAAGATATTATGCCCCCAATCCTTGCTCCTCTTAGTCAAGATAGACTTCCTTGAGGTACTCAGAGGGATAATAAATGAAAACCAATATAAAAGACAACAAACAAAGAAAATTTCATGCATATCTCAAATAGTTTAGTGATTGTTTTCAGAAATGTTGTTTTCTTGTGTACTCAGTGATAAAACTCTTCAATAGTCAGGAGAAAAGTGACTGACTCGGAGTGGACGACCAGGTTTCACTAACGCAAAGATGACTTGGTTGATATTGCTTAGGACATGTAGTGTGCTCTGTTGATTAACCTAAGACTAGGATAGTTATTGGTTTCAAGCCATGAGGGTACCAACGAACCAGGATGTCACAAAAGTGACTGAAACATATGTACAAGCGAAAGCGATTATGCATGAAAGCGGGAAATGCTAACGTTACGTTGATAGATGAAGCGCTTGAGTACAAGAGGTGCCTGTTTGCCAGGTATTCACCTGCTTGGAAAAGATTCTCTTTTTCTTTTTTTTTTACCAAGGTGCCTATTTACCAAGTTTTCACCAAGGCATTTTCTCTCTTTTTCCCTTTTTTTTTTCTTTCTTTTTCTTTTTTTTTTTTTCTTTTCTTCAAGACTTTTTCAGATTTTTATGATTTCTTCAGGACTTTTTCTGATTTTTAGGATTTTTTTCAGGTCTTTTTCTAATTTTTTGGATTTCTTCTAGACTTTTTTTTATTTTTAGGATTTTTTTCAAGATTTTTTATGATTTTTATGATTTTGATGTTTGCTCCTAGTGTCTAGCAAGGCAAAAGGGATTCTGAGTACATGAATGGATAAGCGAATGATGGTGGACACTTTCAAGGACTATCTCACAACGTTAATCCAAGCACAGGGTCTAGATATAGAAATGTAAACCAAGGATTTTAGCAATGTAAAGCAAGGATATAGCGTAACGAAGCCATATGGTCCAAAGAAGTGGCCATGTCAAGAGGTTTGTGGAAAGCATGTTTTTTGCATCTTGTCCATAGTGTTGATCAAGATCAAGGGACAGATTTGGATAGAAGGCAGATATGTAAGCAAGATCCAAAGGGAGTAATGAAGGATGTAAGCAAGCAATGGATAGGAGCTAAAGGGTCTAGATCAAGTGAAATAGATAGGACATACAAAACATGTAAAGATCCTTAACCTTGTCAAGATCAAAGGTGGAAAAGGGATATGAATGTAGATAGAGCGAATGAGGGATAATGGAGGAAGAAGGATAATAGATGGATGTACATGGATGGAACTTGCCCCCAGTGTAAAGTGCAAAAGGATAATGGATTGCACATGATGCCTGTTTGCCAGGTTTTCCTCATGGTACTTTCCCAAGGTGCCACAAAAAGTGGTTTTCACACAAGGACAAATTCATTTCTCTTTACTTTTTTTCTAATTTTTTTCACTTTTTTCATCATTTTTTGTTTTCTTTTGGAAGATAATGGAGGCATGATAGGGGATGGAAGAAGTACCCCAATGTCTTGCTGCTTTGGATGGTACCCTTATAATATGAGTTGCGATAGACCATGGCTATGAAGGTATGCTCAAAGATGTTGGCATGATAATGAAATGAAACTAGGGCAAGGATTTATGCAAAGGATTGGATAAGAGGGATGGAAGGGTGAAAAAGAGGTGTTGGATAATGGATGGGATGTTGGAAGAATTGTGTATGGATAAATGGAAATGCTAGAAAGATCAACATTGGCACACACCTTGAGGGATGGTGGACATATGGAGGAGAAGTGAATCTTAGATTTTGAGATTTGGATGGAGGACAGGTTACAGATTTTGGGGCATAAGAACCCAAAATGGATGAAGGAGGTGATGGAGGAATAGACTCAGAAGGTTTGGATGGAGGAACAACAATTTTGGATGCCAATTTTGATTTTTCTTTAGACTTTTGTGCTTCAAGTAGCCGCTTAGGGATCCACATGGTTTTTGATTTTTCATGCTTTTGTAGTTCCTTAGAGCACATTGCTTGTACAAGTTCCTTAGGAACCTATATAAATTTTGACTTTGCATCTTTCTTAGTGGGCCTTTGTGGCATTTTGTATTTTTCTTTTTCTTTTTGGATCATGTTTTTCTTTGTTTTGACATGTCAATTAGATGGGACATGTGAATCCTTGAATAAATGTAGATTGCTTGAATTATGACTTTTATGATTGGCATCCAAATTGCTTGGAGGGAGATGTGTGGATAGATAGGAATGATATGGAGGTCTTTTAGATAAATGGAAGGTACTCAAAGATGTGTTCCTTTGTTGATCTTGCATAAGGGATGGAGGGATATAGGGACCTAGAATGGATGGAAGCGGCGAAGGAGAAGGCATGTATTTGGATTTAACTAGAGAAATGTAGGATTTATGAGAGATACCAACATCTTGAGAAATTTCCTTGAGGCCCTGACCTTTAAAATTTTCTTTAATATGGAGGGGTTCTTGCTTTTGGAGATTTACCCCTTTGCCTTTATAAATATTTTGACTTGTAGGATACACTTTTATTTGGAAAGAAGGTGCGAGTCCATTATGAGATGAAAGTGGAATGTAGGGAATGATAGGATCATGAAGTGAACATGGAGGATTATGACAAGGAGATGAATGGATACTTTGATCTTGACATGGAAGAGGACCATTGGATAGAGTAGGAAGGGTGTTTGACTCTTCATTTTGAATAGGATCGTTTGAAAAGGTGGAAGAGACATCATGATCTTGCTTAGGAAGTAGACTAGGAATGGGATTTGGAAGGATGGTTTGCTCTTGAGATGGAAGGGGGTCATCTTGGAAGAAATGGAAAGGTATAAGGGGATCATAATGGGATTCTAGTGAAATAGGATCTTTTTCAATCATTAGATGGGATTGAGGAGTTTTGGTGTCTTGATCTTGATTTATGATAGGACTTGTTTCTTCATTTTTTAGATTATCCTCTTGACATGGAGTCACTTCTAAGGAAGGGGTAGGATTGTGCATAGGCATAGGGGATTCTTGGAAGATCTCCATATTTTGGCATGATAGGGAAGCATTTTGAGTGGGTACATTTGGAATTGAAGTGTATGATGGCATAGGATCTGGGATTTTTAAATCTTTAGAGGAACTTGTATTAGTATTGGGATGAACTTAGATTTCCATAGGAGATAGCCATTGAAGGTAAACATGAGAAGTTTCATTGTTTGAAGGAGATGAAGACATCATGGAAGGGATGGCGGCTACATATGGAGCCTTGCTAGACATAGGTTCATGATTTTGATCACGTTAGAAATAGTTCCTTCTTTTCCTTTAGGTGAGCCATTAGGATCTTCAATTTCAATGACACCATTATCAATGAGATCTTGGATCTTATGTTTTAATTCCATACAAATTGAATTATTATGTTTGTTATGCCTATGATATGCATAGTAACTACTCAAAATTGCGCATCCCCATGTGGTCTTTTTAGGCAACATGATAAGATTGTTATTAAGAAGCTCTTCCAAAGCTGACTCAATAGATTGCCCCAAAGGTGTAAACTGTCTATCTAGGGAATAGATGTTGTTTTGTCTTGGTGAAGGTGTTTTGTGATCTTGTATGAGATTTGATCTTTGATTGTCAATTATTTTTTGGTATTCGATTGTCAAATCACATAATCATTTTAGCATTCCTTGAAGTTTCTCACACTTGATATCATGCATTTGTTTTTCAAATGGAGTCATTGATTTATTTTGTTGGATTTTCATGTCATATATTTCTTCCTTGATATCTTGAAGCATTTGAGCAAAGGTAGCCATGGGAATTGGGGCTAAGGTATCCATGAGATTCTTACTTTTGTCAAAAAAATTAAGAAGAGCTTCTAGTTTGAACAGGCATTTACAACCAATAGGACCAAGAGCTAGATGTGTTGCAGAAGTCAAGATCGAATTGTAGCTATTTGTTCATTTAACGTAGTGATTGAGGGAAGTAACTAAGATCTGGTCTGGTTTCAGGAACGATCTATCCTATGTAAGACGTTATCTAAGTTAACATAGTGTGTGGGGGAAAAAGAGAGACTAGGTTATCATGCCCTAATCCTACCTCTTGTCACACATTACGGAATAAGAAAGAGCCTAGAGGTATCACACAATTGGCTACTTCTTTTTGTGAAAGAGAGAGCCACGGGCTACCTATTAGGGTTTCTATTCCTTCGTTGTATTTGAAAGGTAAGAGTATGCAAGTCCAATTCCTAACCCTAAAATGCAAGTATGAACTAATAACAAGATTGCAGAATTGAACTTAAACAATGGAAAGCTGTAAGTACAAAGATAAGACAAGAATGCAAATGCATACCCGGAGTCAAAATCTGAGTGGAAATGTTCAGGACGGGGGTGCGGGCACCACTGTCTTGATTCTGCACCTGAAACTGCACCTGAAACCACTGTTTTGCACTCTGGAAAGTTGTCTAAAATGTTGTCTGTCAGGAGGACCAGGGCGCCCAGCGCCTCTGTCCCAGGGACCAGGGCGGCCCACGCCCTTGTCCTGGTATTCTGCTCTGCAATTTGGTGTGGGGTGCTGTCTCGACCTACTTCTTCCGGATCTGCAACCTACGACGTCGTTTGAATCTCGAAACCTGCACTTATATCTGAAAAAGGTGTTTGGATGGCTATATAGGGTTTTGCCTTAGTCAAACCCCCGCTTCGGTGATTTCCACCTCCACGAATAGCAAAGTTGTATTTTAAAAGTAATGTGTGTGCAGACCTTGTGTGTGTGCAAGATCTAAAATGCAAGTAAGCAAACTAGAGCAACCTAGAAAGTAAACCCTAATTGCTTGTAAATGATAATGTAAATTCTCTAAATCAAGATGCAAAGTGATCTAAAGCATGGATAAATGAGATATTGAAGCTTATGCAAAGACATGAGAACAATATGAAATCATACCCAACCCTCAAGGGAGGAGTACAAGCCAATCTTCAATCGGTAATCTCCTATTGTTCTCCAATGTCTTCCAAGCCCTAAATGGATGAATGGAATTGATAAATGCTTGATAGAGGGATGTTGAATGTTGTTGAAGTCTTCCAAGATCTGCTCTTTCGCTGCATATGAGGTTCCTGAAAACAAAATTCAGATCCTTTCAAATGAGAAAAGAGAGCTCTTATGTATGAAACCCTAGGTCGTAATTTCGTCTTTTGGCTGACCTAGAGATTGAATATCCCGCCAATTTCTTGGGGTTAAGCTTTATTTTATGATTGGATCGCGCTCCTAAAATTTCGGGAAAAATGTCCAGGACCGTGTGCACTCCGGGCGCCACAGTCCCGACAACTTTTCACCAAATTTTCAGGGCCGTCGGATATGATGATTTTAGAGCGAATCCCGAAGTTACAAGTGATTTCGAGATGTTTTGACCCCCGAAATCAAGCCCCCAAGCTCAGAATAGGGCCTAATTAGGGTTTTTGATTAAGTGATGTATTGGAAGAATAAAATGAAAGGGGCACACTTTAATGGAAGGGCCCGACTTTATGATGTAGAAGATGATGAAATAGAACCTTTAGACCTAATTAATTTGATTAATTAAGTGCTAAAGGGGAAATGTAATGCAAAATGCAACTGCGCCAAGGCGGGTGCTAAACTAGGTGTTAAATTGTACTACTCTAGCAAGTGCATAGAATTTATGACGTTACATTTAGCCCCCACTTTAGCAGTCATATGAGTACTACGTGCATATGCAAGCTAATGTACAGAAAGTAAACATCATTTGAAAAAGGATATATCCATAAGTTGTCGAACGAAGCCCCCAGTGGTATCTGCAGTAAACAGTTAGGAACCGCACCCTACAAAACACACATTAGATCACAAAATCACCTAATTCTTACTAAGGAAGGTGATGAAATTTGTGAGTAGCTATATGCCCCCCCCTATTTTGACTTGCTTATTAGGGAGGTGAAACAGGGTAGCATGTTTACTTACGACAAATTGTGTAAGAGAGTATTGATGAGGGATGTTCACTAAAAAGGCTTCATCAGAGCACTTTTTGGAACATCCCGAGAGTAGGGGAGTGAAAATATGATTCCTACGCAACAAACGATTTGAAAATCGCATCTCCCAAACTCAAGTTATGATGAAATGAGTGATAGAGGAAAATTAGGGTTTTGAAAGTAAATGTAAAAGAATGGAAGTATATACCTTTTGAAAGTGACATTTGCACTTGTCGATTTGTTGATTCTGAATACTGTTCATTGCAGCGGAGCCCACATAGCCATCATCATGCCTTCACGATGACCAGAGCGTCCCACGAGGATTGAGATCATGCGATAGGCCGTGATCGACGATGAGCCATTGGACGAGGTGAGTTGACTGAACTTTGACTTTTGATTTTCTGCATTTGACTTTCTGTGATTGTTTGCAGGCCCTGGAACCTAATCGTGGGTCCCATACAGGGCGCCATGGTCCCTGTGGGGTGCCATGGTCCCTTCAGGGCGCCATGGTCCCCTCACCATTCAGGGGATGATACCGTAGTCTTAGATCCTCCCGTTATTCCCCAAAAGGGGGAACACGAGGTGCTACGGAGACCTGCACCTATCGCGCACAGATCACTCGAGCATGGGGAGCCTAGTAGTTCCCAGTCACAGATGCTACCATATCATGATCCCTACTGGCATGAGGGAGATCTAGGTATAGTAGATTTATATTGATTGATTGATTTTTTGATGATATAAAATGGTATTAACACAAAATCTGTTCTACTGCTATAGCTAATGTGCAGGAGTGGCGCTCCTTGATCCAGCAAGCAGTGACAGATATCTCTACAACAGTGCAGATCCCTAGTTCCTCACAAGTTGCTTATAGACCTCAAGGGAACGCGGGTCGACATGATGATTTGTTTTCCCCATTTCGAGTACAGGTAGAGATATGGAGGGAGAGAGAGCGGGCTCTATCAGAGGACCTTCAATGAGCACAGCGTGATCTAGCAGCAGCTCAGGCCGAGGCTACCTCATATCGCGCTATCCTTATGGATAGGGATCGTAGGAGTTCCTCTCAGAGCCATTCATGATCTATATCACGGTATACCCCCATGGGTCCACCTGCACGGCCAGATCAGGAGGGAGCATCTAGTCGTCACTCTCCAGCCACCAGCCCTAGGGATAGAAGATGATCTTACGATGTAGGGTAGGTCACATTTTGGATGTGTAGTGACCTACCTTTGTATATTGATCCACACATATATATATATATATATACATGCTTCTTTGTTTCAAACGTGTTATCTTTAATGCCTAAACAATGTGTATTGTGATTAAAGTTGATACATTTGGTAGATGTACATGTATGTTCTAAATTTAATTTCCATGTGATTGATTTCTCAATGCTCCATGATTAAATTGATACATGTGTGACTTAATTAAAATATTTGATCATGTACTATATTGATGATAAGGAAGAAAGTATGTATTAAGCCTACGAATCATATAACCAATGTGATTTAATTTGAATTTAAACACAACATGACATGATTCAACTTAACACATAAAAAAATTGTATAATATGTCAACATAATGAAAATGCAAATCTTTTGTAATTTACATAAATGAATTCAAGACAAACCATAAAGTAAAGACACATGCTTGTCAGGAACAAAGCAATATAGATTAAACAAAACATCATTTAATTCTATTTGCTCTAACAAAGATATGCTAACATATTATCCAATTTTGAAGAAGTGAGAAAGGAAATAGATAAATGATAAGGAATGAGGCATTAAGCATAGTATCTATGCAAGTGCATAGCGTTTATAGGGTCTTTAAGAGGCGTACCGTCTACATTCGCTATTTTGTAAGCACCTGATCCATAATCTTCAATAACGATATACGGTCCAAGCCAATTAGGACTGAATTTTCCCTTTTCTTTAGGTAAGGCATTCACATTGCACTGATTCTCATAGAGCACTAAGTCACCCACTGAGAAGGAACGTTGAATAACCTTATCATTATAGTTTCATTGTAGAGTTTTGTGATACGCTTGAATATGCTCAAGAGCATTTATATGCTGTTCATCAAGCATCTCAAGCTGTTGGAGTCTTTGTTCTCTATAGGAGTCATCATCTATTATACCTTTGAGAGAAACTCTAAGTGATGGAATCTCTAATTCTAAAGGCATAATAGCATCAGCACCATAAACAAGATTATAAGGAGTAGTTCCCATGGCAATTCGTACACTCATTCGGTAGGCCCAAAGAGCATAGATTAGCTGGGTACTCCAATCCTTACCATGCTTATTCATGGTTTTGCGAAGAATTTGTTCGATTATTTTATTGGATGATTCGGCTTGACCATTTGATTGAGGATAGTATGGTGTAGAAAATCGATGTTTGATATGATATTTCTTGAGGAATTGCTTCACGTCTTTACTCTTAAATGACATCCCATTGTCAGAGATTATAGTGGAAGGTATCCCAAATCGAGAAATAATGTTTTCTAGAAGAAATCGACAAATCACTTCAGCTATAGTGGAGCGAAGAGGAACAACTTCTACCCACTTTGTGAAGTAATCTGTTGCGGTTATAATGAAAACATGTCCTTGAGATGAAGGAGGAGAGATTTTATCGATGAGATCCAACCCCCATGCAGAGAAAGGCCAAGAAGCTACCAGAGAATGGAGTTCTTGGGCAGGAGCATGAATCAAATTATTGTGTTGTTGACATCGATGACATTTCTTAACAAATGAAAAAGAATCCTGCTGCATAGTTTGCCAATAATATCCCATACGAAGTAATCTTTGAACCAAGGATTTACCTCCAAAATGCCCCCCATAGGCACCTGAATGTGCCTCTTCAAGAGCAATAGGGATTTCTGATTTGTTAAGACAGCGAAGGAGAAGACCATTATAACCCCTTCGGTAAAGAACATTAGAAAGAATGATATACCTAGCAGACAACTTGCGAACTCTAGCCCTGGTGTTCCTATTGACGGAATCAGGAAAGGTACCATCAGTCAAGTATCTTACGATATGCGAGTACCATTCATCTGAGTCTATGAAGTCACAACATGTCACCAGGATGGAATCATCTACAATAGCTGGAGAAGTAAGGTTGTGAATAACAAATTTAAGATCAACCACAGGGTCCTCTAAAGATACAAGAGAAGCCACACATGCCATTGCGTCCGCATGTCGATTATCTTTTCGAGGAATAGGTTCTATGGTGTAAGAATCAAATTTTTGTAACAAAGAGATAGCAAGGTCTTTATATTGTGATAACTTGTCTTGTTTTGCTTGATACAGTCCTGTTACTTGTCTTATAATCAATTGAGAATCTCCAAAAATATGTATGTGTTTTATATTCAAAGCTAAGGCTGCCTTTATTCCTGCTATAAGAGCCTCATACTCAGCAATGTTATTGGTACATAGGAAATTGAGATGGTAAAATAAGGGAATGGACTTCTTTGTAGGAGAAATCAGAACAACACCTGCCCCCGATCCCGTACGACACTTAGAGCCATCAAAGTATAACTCCCAAGTTTCATCTTTCTCTATACAAAGAATGAAGTCATCAGGAAAAGACTCAGGGTTAGGGAAGGAGAAAGGTGAGGGGCCTCAGCTAGGTGATCGGTCAACGCTTGCCCTTTAATTTCTCTTTGTGAAACAAATTTAAGGTCAAATTCAGTTAACATCATAACCCACTTAGCTAGGCGTCCTGATAAATCAGTTTTAGAGAAAAGATGCTTCAACGGATCAAACTTTACCATGACGTGGACTTCTGAGTTTAAGAGATAATGTCTCAATTTCTGAGTCGCAAACACCAAGGCCAAGCATTGTCTTTCTATCACAGAATATCAGTTCTCATAATCGAGTAAGGTACGACTTATATAATAAACTGGACACTCCTTACCATCTTTATCATGTTGTGCCAATAATGTTGCAAGAGCATGAGAGGACGCAGCCGTATAAAGAAGGAAGGGTTTAGAAGGTTCAACACGTCGAAGGATAGGAGGATTAGCCAAATACATTTTTAAATCTTCAAATGCTTGCTGACAATCCTCATTCCATTGAAAAGTGATATTCTTTTTGAGAAGTTGAGTGAAAGGAAAAGTACGATCCGCAAGTTGAGATACAAACCTACGAATAGCTTGAATTTTTCCTTGTAAGCTTTTGAGTTGAGACACATTTCTAGGAGGTGGCATGTTGACAATAGCATCTATTTTCTTAGTATCCACCTCAATCCCACGATGCGAAACTATGAATCCTAATAGTTTTCCACTATCCACACCAAAAACACATTTTTGGGGATTCAAGCGCATGTGATATTTATGAATCCTTTCAAAGATTTGACGAAGGATCTTAATATGATCTATGCGAAGAATGGATTTGGCTAAAACATCATCAACATAGTCTTCTAGAATCTTATGCATGTAATCGTGAAAGATAAGGGTCATCGCTCGTTGATAAGTTGCACCGACATTTTTAAGTCCGAAAGGCATCATTATCCAACAAAACGTACCCCAAGGAGTGGTGAAAGCAGTTTTGAATTGATCTTGAGGGTTAATGAAAATTTGATTGTATCCTAAAAAACCATCCATGAAGGATAACAAGGCATGTCCTGTCGTAGAATCAACTATCATGTCAATGTTCGGAAGAGGGAGATCATCTTATAAAGAAGCCTTATTTAAATCTTGGAAATTAGTACACATTCTTATTTTATTATCTGGTTTAGCCACAATGACAATATTTGAAATCCATGGGGAATAATCAATAGGGCGGATAAACCCAGCCTCCAATAACTTTTCAATCTCAGCCTTAACAAGCAGAGCCACCTTAAGATTCATTTTTCAAATCTTTTGTTTCATGGGATTAGCATCAGGAACTAAGACAATGTTATGAGTAACAATCTTAGGATCTATACTAGGCATGTCAGAGTATATCCAAGCAAAGATCTCAGGGAATTCATGAAATAAATCTTCATATTGTTTTTGTTCCTCTTCATCCAAACATTTTCCAATTTTAATAAATTTTTCTTCATTGCAAGGATCCATCTTAACATTAGTGGTGTCACTTATGAGAAGATTACTTTGTTGAGGAGTATCCTTTAGCTGAGGGAATTCTTTCACAATCTCATCATTATCAATCTCTTTCCCAAAATAGGCTTCAGTGTTCAAACAATAAGGGAGTCCCCTATTGTGATGATAACGAGGAAGAGTATCATATGCTCCTAAAAATTCAGCTAAAGCATCATCGGTAGGGAAAACGTCAAAAGCACAAGCACACGAAGGATCCTCATCAATGTACTCGGGGTGTTGCATTGATAGAGATGTAGAAATAGTATTAACACTAATACATGGTCTCTTAAAAGCTTTAGTGCGCTTACAGGGATTATAGCCAAGTCCAAAGGCATGGTTGTGAAGATTATTCTCTAGAGGAACCTTTATTCCTTGTTTGTGAGCACCACAACCATTTCCATGGTACCCATGCTTAGCAAAAATGCGAAAACCACGACCATAATGATCAGCCATTTCAGAAAGAGAAGGCAGTTTTTCATAAGACAAAGAATCAAATTCTTCAGAATTAGAGGTGCGGGGAGAAGAAGTTTGAGAAGCGGCCACAAAGTTATTACTCATAGGCTCAGGTAATGTTGATTGATTTTTAACTTCTTCCTTCTTTTCAACTTTAAGCTCTCTAGAAGGAACCTTATATTCACCTACAAAGGTGGGATTAAAATCAAGGGATCCCCAATCGCCGTCTGCGAGAACCTTCTCAGGATCAAAATCCTTCTTATGTGTAGTTTCAAGTCGAGAAGAGTCTTCTTCAGGAGCTCTAGACTCATCCAAAGAATTTTGATCATCAGAGAGTGAGGACTCATCGATAGGTATCTTGTTTAAAGAGTCATCACTAGACGAGGACAGCTTAGAAGAACCCCCCTTGGAAGTAGATGTTTGTAAACAAGCTTGAAAATTAGTATCACCTATCAAGGTATATGTCTTATTGTTATAAATAAATTTAACTTGTCTATGCAATGTAGAGGGGACAGCTTGCATACTGTGAATCCAAGGTCTCCCTAATAACAAGTTGTATGTTAGATTTCCTGACATAACATGGATAGGAGTAGGCAAAGTTACAGGCCCCACTGTGATGGGTAAGGTGATAGTACCTAATGAAGTTTTAGCCACATTATCAAAGCCTCGAATAGGATGAGAGTCAGGCTCAATTAGAGATGTATCCACATTCATCTTATGCAAAAGATTAATGCTACACACATTGAGACCAGAGCCATTATCTACTAGTGTTCGTCTTATAGCAGTGTCTTTCATGATAACCACAATCATCAAGGGATCATACTGATGTTGAATTTCACTAGTAGGCAACTCATCTTGGGTAAACACAATTTGAGCTTTAGGATTCATCACAGAGTTAACCAAAGATGCTATATTACTAGATGTATTCGGTGGAGGAACATTCAAATCTTTCAAGGCATCTTGTAACATTCCATGATGAGCGGAAGAAGTTTGAATCAAATCCCAAAGGGATATCTTAGCAGGGGTAACCTTAAGTTGTTCTATGAAATCATATTCCTTACTAAGAACTTGTGAAATACGTGGAGCTTGCGGAAGAATTGGTTGAGGATTCGGAAGAGAAATTGGAATAATAGGAGGAGGACTAGGCTGCCTATTATTTTTGGTATGATAAGTATGGGCAACTGCATGATAACTCTCTCTAGTTATTTGCTTGGCATAACTATAAGGACTTACAGGTTTTCTTCCTTGCACGGTGATGATTGGTTTATTCGGAGTACGAAAGGAATCATGATCATACCCTCCTTGGACAGTAAGGAGAGGTGATTTAGGACTTTGAAAGGTGGGAGAAGGATAAGCTCCTTGGACTTCAAAGAGAGGCTTTTTATGCTCATTCAAGTTTATCATGTTAACTAATTTAGAAGTCTTGTTCTTGTTTAAAGATTTCGATAAAGCCACAAAGTCATCAAGAGCATCATCCAACAAAGCATGATCATATCTATTGATTCAAAAGGAGACATCTCCTCATAGAGGGGATTGTTGAAAACAACCATGTTACTAGATTTAGTGGAAGAGTTGATAGGAATGTACCCTTGAGAGGACTCATTCAACTTATCTTTCTCATCACAATGAAATGGCATAGTAACAAGGTTTATGAGTTTTTGGTAAAATGAAGGTTTGGCATCCTTAGGGTTCAAAAACTCATCTAAAGCTTCATCTAATTCATCTTGGCTATACTCATAATAATCATCATAAGCATGAACATTTTGAAAATAAAAGTCTGACATTTTGAAATAAAAAGTTGCATGAAATTTAAACACACAATGCAAAGAAACACACTCTTTTTTTTTTTCTCTTTTTTTTTTTTCTTTTTAATGAAAATGAAATGAAAACACACTAAATCTAGATCTAGATCTTACAAATGCAATGCAAGAAGAAGCAATGATAGATTCACGTCGGGTTCACCAAAATGTGTGGGGGAAAAAGCGAGACTAGGTTATCATGCCCTAATCCTACCTCTTGTCACACATTACAGAATATGAAAGAGCCTAGAGGTATCACACAATTGGCTACTTCTTTTTGTGAAAGAGAGAGCCACGGGCTACCTATTAGGGTTTCTACTCCTTCGTTGTATTTGAAAGGTAAGAGTATGCAAGTCCAATTCCTAACCATAAAATGCAAGTATGAACTAATAACAAGTTTGCAGAATTGAACTTAAACAATGGAAAGCTGTAAGTACAAAGATAAGACAAGAATGAAAATGCATACCCGGAGTCAAAATCTGAGTGGAAATGTTCAGGACGGGGGCGTGGGCACCACTGTCCTGATTCTGCACCTGAAATTGCACCTGAAACCACTATTTTGCACTCTAGAAAGTTGTCTAAAATGCTGTCTGTCAGGAGGACCAGGGCACCCAGCACCTCCATCCCAGGGACCAGGGTGCCCAACATCGCTGTCTTGACAGGACCAGGGCACCCCACGCCCCTATCCTGGTATTCTGCTTTGCAATTTGGTGTGGGGTGCTGTCTCGACCTGCTTCTTCCGGATCTGCAACCTGCGGCATCGTCCGAGTCTCGAAACCTGCACTTATATCTGAAAAAGGTGTTTGGGCGGCTATATAGGGTTTTGCCTTAGTCAAACCCCTACTTCAGTGATTTCCACCTCCATGAATAGCCAAGTTGTATTGTAAAAGTAATGTGTGTGCAGACCTTGTGTGTGTGCAAGATCTAAAATGCAAGTAAGCAAACTAGAGCAACCTAGAAAGTAAACCCTAATTGCTTGTAAATGATAATGTAAATGCTCTAAATCAAGATGCAAAGTGATCTAAAGCATGGATAAATGAGATATTGAAGCTTATGCAAAGACATGAAAACAATATGAAATCATACCCAACCCTCAAGGGAGGAGTACAAGCCAATCTTCAGTCAGTAATCTCCTATTGTTCTCCAATGTCTTCCAAGCCCTAAATGGATGAATGGAATTGATAAATGCTTGATAGAGGGATGTTGAATGTTGTTGAAGTCATCCAAGATCTACTCTTTCGCTGCATATGAGGTTCTTGAAAACAAAATTCGGATCCTTTCAAATGAGAAAAGAGAGCTCTTATGTATGAAACCCTAGGTCGTAATTTCATCTTTTGGCCGACCTAGAGACTGAATATCCCACCAATTTCTTGGGGTTAAGCTTTATTTTATGATTGGATCGCGCTCCTAAAATTTCGAGAAAAATGTCTGGGACCGTGTGCACTCCGGGCACCACGATCCCGACAACTTTTCACCAAATTTTCAGGGCCATCGGATATGATGATTTTAGAGCGAATCCTGAAGTTACAAGTGATTTCGAGATGTTTTGACCCCCGAAATCAAGCCCCCAAGCTCAGAATAGGGCCTAATTAGGGTTTTTGATTAAGTGATGTATTGGAAGAATAAAATGAAAGGGGCACACTTTAATGGAAGGGCCCGACTTTATGATGTAGAAGATGATGAAATAGAACCTTTAGACCTAATTAATTTGATTAATTAAGTGCTAAAGGGGAAATGTAATGCAAAATGCAACTGCGCCAAGCCGGGTGCTAAACTAGGTGTTAAATTGTACTGCTTTAGCAAGTGAGTACAATTTATGACGTTACACATAGGTTTGATAAGATTTTATTTGAACTAGCTTAAAGATGATCGACAAAATCATGCAACACAACAGTAGGGGTACACTATCAAGGTTGTTTATGCTCAGGAGGATGATGTCTAGTTTTATGCTCATTGTAGACTGATCTCGGTAGGTTTGACTATTTTGAACTGACAAAATCAGAGATTCATACGACAGAGGAGTTGATAGAGACGAGATTCTGATAGACAGAGTTTCAATGATTGACAAAGACCAGTTTTTGATAAGGACTAAGTTTTTGATGACTGACAAAGATCAGTTTGGACACAGATAGAGTTTATCACTAAGTTGTTGATTTGTTTTCTCTAGTTTTAGTATTCCAGTTTTAGTTTCAGGGATGAAAACACAGAAAACATGCAAGATATATAATAATTCAATCACAACATGCTAACCCTACAAAAGTTGGCTTTAGAGAAGAAAATATTTGCTTGTTGACTAAGGTACACACCCAATAGCTAATCAGAATATGGTCATTGAGTCTCACACAATGGATTCTCCATGCCATATTAGCTGACTCCAAATGCTAATGGGGGCACGATATGGCAAGTGTCTTGGGAGAGTTACTATCTCTCTTGCACAAAGATTATCCCCCTTTCAAAGGTGAATCAGGTAGCTTCTATCTTATAGTTCTTAGTCAAGAATTCCATTTGAAATTACCCCTTGAAGTCATGCAAGCATGATTGAGGCCTATAGCCCAACAAGGTACTGAAACAAGCTGTAGTCATGTAAACGTGATTGAGACTGTGAGACCCTACAAAATGCTCGATATGAGAGATCTCAAAGAGAAAACTCAAATAATCCCATCCTCTGAGACTTTAATCACCAGAGGCCTATTTATTATAGTGAGTTGGAATGCTCAGGTCCAGTTGTACTCACTTGGTTCATTCTTACAGGGTGATTACTTTTTCCCACTGTGACAGACCCACTAAAGGTACACAAATCTCAAAACTTAGAAAAAAGCTTCAAGGGTCTAGATTTCTGATTGTCTATAAAAGACCAGAGCATACTCTCCTACCTCTTAGATTTTTATGAAAACACGAAAGAGAAATTTATTCTTTAATCAGATAGCAATTGAAGTGCCTAAGAAAATACTAAATGAATACACAATGTTTAGTCGATTCTCCTTGGGCAACCTACAAAACCAATATGTCAGTAGTCATTTTCTTCTTGATTCTTTGGCAGGCATATGTTTGATTGATAGATTATTTGACAAGCCTCCTACAAACATTTAAAGCCCAAAATTAGTTTCCAAAATAATATTAAAAAAAATCATCAAAAGAAAATTCTAGCATGCAAACTGTAAATTAAACTAATCTAACAAGAATTTCCATTTTTTATGACTATCCTAGTTATGACAGTTTTGATAGTACTGTACTCTGTCGTTTATAACTTTTCAACCAGAGCTAATTTGGAAAATATTTTTTGTGGAAATATGGAAAAATTGGTCTTACAAAACATATTAAATTTTTTTTAGATCCAATGGTTCAATAAAAAGTTATTCCCTCCGAACAGAGACCATTTTTGACTGTCATAGAAGAATAAGTAAAATGATAGTACTGCACTCTGTCAATAATAACTTTCAAACTCTAACTATTTAGGACAATCTCTTCTGTGAAAATGTATAAAACTTGTTTTTAAACAACATATCAAAAATTAGACTAGATCCAATGGTTCAATAAAAAGTTATGCCTTCCAAACGGAGACCATTTTTGACTATCATAGAAGAACAAGCAAAAAGAAAACTTTTTATTTGCAAATTTAACATATGTTTCTTAGTTACAAAAAGAAAACATTAAATTTATTCAAGAAACATTAGAAATATTGTAGTCATGGGTTTGAGCCCCACGGTGGGCACCAAAAATGGTGGTTGTGAAAAAGTAGACCTGTATTTGTATCTGGAATACACAACACTTCAATTAAGTCATTAGATGCATGGTTAGTAAATCAATAATCAGTGAATAATAAACCATTACAAAGCGACCCATTGTCTTCTAGTAGATGCGAGTTTAGATTGCTCTTAGATTGCTAAGTTATCTAGTGACTAGACAACACCTAAACAAAGGATTTGATCTATATGAGCATGATATGAGCTAAATGGATGCAAGATTTAAGCTAGATATGCAAGATTAATCTAACATGATTTAAGCAATATATGAATATTTAAGCTAAATGATTTAAGAAATATGAAGTAACTAATATGCAATATCTCAATACAAATTCTCAATGAACCTAGAGCAAAAATAGCATAATAACAATATATTCTCCAAGTATTTTGAATGAGAGATGAGAGCCTAAATTTATAGAAAATTCAGAAAGAAACCAACGACTAAGATCAAATGAAGATGAGCAGTCAAGATTTTCCAAGAGGAAGCACAATCTAGGTGAATTGATGTGATTGGATTCTTTTCTCAGTTTTAAAGGAAATTGAACTAAAATTAAGATAAAATCAGGAAAAAAGTGATTTATTCTCTATTTCATTCAAATTTAATATTTAATTGCTTTCTTTGAGATTATTTATCAATTTTTTATTGGTTTTTTTTCAAGATTATCTCCATTTGATTTCTTTTCTCAAATTTTTAGTTCTTTTTTGGTCAATTAATTCCCTTTTTTATTTATTTCCATTTTTGAAGATTTGTGCTTATAATTTCCAATTCCTCTTTCTTGATTTGTTTCCTTTTTTGAAGATTTATGGCAACTTTTGTTTATTTTTTGAATTAATTCCTCTTTTTGATGATTTAATGGCAAATTAATTTATTTAATTAAATATGCTAGGATATTTGATAAAATAAATAAGATAATTGTTTAAAATTATTTACTTGGAATGATTTAATTAATTAAATAAATATTTAATTAATATTGGTTGATTAATTTTGCCATGTGACATTGATGATTAAAGAATTAATTGTGTGCTCAAGATTTATTTAATTGCCTTTGGTTAGGACCTTGGTGATGTTGTCGAGATTAGGGGCCCATGGTTTAGATGACCATTTTTAGGGTATTACAACATCAACATTGTTGAAAACACAAAGGAGCAATTCATAAAGAACTTTGGTAACATCCAACCTTTAGTGTTAGAGATCCATCTTTTAAATACTTCACAAAAACTTATCTCTCATCAAAACATTTCATCACCAACTCATAATCACTTTCACCAACCTCAAAACTTTCAAACAAAATGGCTCACACCAGATCAAAAACTAAACACCTAGAGATCGAAGATGAGGAGGATGAAAACCTCAACGATTTTCAAGAAGCCATCGGAGGAGGTACAAATGATGAAGATCCTAGCACTTCAACTCCTGAAGCTATAGAAAGAGCACAACACAATCCCAAGTTCAATTGACTTTTTGATGAAATCCTTAAGGACAACACATATGCTCATTGTTTGAGACTTGCTCAAGAGGGTGCTAAACTACCCTCTAATTTTGATACCGCTCACATATGAAAAACACCTGAACAACATAGCTATGATGATGGTGGAAGAGGTAGAGATCACTTCTGATATGACCTTAACCATCAAGGAAATACCCCACCTCCTCCTCCTACTGAAATAGACATGTTGAGACAACAAGTCAAGAATATCGTTCAACAACTCAATAGTGGTGTGAAGACTACTTGGTTTTCACTTAATGATATTTGTCCCTATCCCTTTGATAGGAACCTACATATGCCACCTTTTTCACGAGGGTTTGAAACACCTAAGTTTGAAAAGTATCAAGGCAAAGGAGACCCTAAAGATCATGTCTGAGAATTCCACTCAGCTTGTTTAGAAGTAGCTTATGAGGACCCCTATCTAATGCGCCTTTTTCCTTAGAGTTTGGGAGGTACAACCATGCAATGGTTTTCCTTACTACCAAGTGGCATTAGAACATTCAAGGAACTAGTCCAAAATTTCATCATGCATTATTCACATAATATAGAACGAGATGTTACCATGGCAAATCTATGCAACACCAAACAAAAACCAAGGGAGTTGTTTTTAGCTTTCCTACAACGGTGGAGGCAACTGTCTAGCAGACGTTCTCTTCATTTGCCTGAACAAGAACTAGTGGAAATATTCATTTTCAACTTGAACGATGAGATGGAATTCTATTTAGACATGAAGGGAACTGAGTCCTTTGAAGACATGATCACCCAGGGATTAAAATGTGAATGGGCCCTTATCAAAAAGGGACTTATCAAAATATATAATGAACCAAAAGATGACCCTCACCCACGTTTTAATAGTGATAAACCCAATTTCTGGAATAAGAACAAGAACATCATCAATGATGGGTTCATAGATGCAAGGACAATAAAGATTGTACAACCTATGGTTAGGTTTGCGGGGAAAAATCCCCCTTCTAAAAAAAACACCATTACTCATCCACAAAATCAAGGTTGCAATATGCCACAAGAGGAACCAAGACAACGACAATATAACTATAAACCAAAATGCACGTGCACAACCTTAGGGGAACCCATTGAAACAATATTGTGGCAATTGGTCTCTTCAAATCTTGTGACCTTACCGAAGACATCTAACTATGAACCTCGGGTCAAACCTCCATGGTGGAGAGATAATGAACATTGTGAATTCCACCAAGGGAAAGGGCATAAAATGAGTAACTGCCATCGACTGAAAGATCTTGTTCAAGATCTTATTGATAGAGGAGAAATTGAAATCGAAGGACATGACCCTACAACATCAAATGAAAATCATCTAATGTTCAAGAATCGACTTCCATCACATGATCAAAGGGGTCCTTCCACCTCTAGCTGAAACAAAGATACTACAAATTATATACACAAGATGCCTATAATTATACTGTGAATCACCCCTATGAAGCTGATGAACAAGTTGCAACCCTCACCATCAAAGATCCAAATCCTACATGCAATGTTGTTATGTATTGTAGCAAAATTACCATTCGTGCTGCACCACAAGGAATGACACCCTTGCCCAAGCAATATAATATTGTGGAACAATTGGACAAAATGATCGCACTCATATCCATATTAGAGCTTTTGCACTTATCCCCTTCACACAAAACAATCTTGGATCAAGCTCTCCAAGAAGCGTTAGTCCCCGCCAACCTTAAAACAGATCAATTTCAAGCCATGGTTGGCAGTCTCAGGTCATCAACATGCCTCACTTTTTCCAAAAGTGACAATGCTTCATTCCAACAACCACATAATGCATCCCTTCACATTGAAGGATTTGTAAACCAACATAGAATCAAGTGAGTCTTGATTGATAATGGAGCTAGCTTGAATATATGTACCTTACAGTTGGTCACAACATTGGGCTATGTGGTCAAATTAGTGGACCCTAGTAAAAAGATAACCATTAAGGCCTATGATGATGCAGAGCCTTCTTCCAAAGGAGTTATTGTGTTACCTATCAAAGTGGGCCCAGTGGTGAAGCATATCATCTATCAAGTTCTGGACCTTCCTCTTCCATATAATTTTTTATTAGGAATGCCTTGAATACACACCATGCAAGGTGTTCCATCCACCTGTCATTAGTGTATCAAGTTTCCCCATAACAGTGTAATAATCACAATCCCTGGCGATGCAAATCCATTTGCATATTGTAACAATATTAACCATCAGCCAGAGAGTACCATTCCTAAGAATAGAGAAGCTATCCCATCCACATCATATGTTAGTCTAGCCTCTCTTTCTAGCTTAATCACCCCTATACCAAAGCAAGAGAAGTTGAAAATGAAAATGGCAGAGTAAGGCTGTGGGGAATACAATCTAAGCCAACTCTTTTGTGTTGGGAAATTACCTACTTCCCCTAGAACTCATGGCAAACCTCAAAGTTGCTTCAACCACCATTGGCTAAGCAAGCATGCACTTTGACACAGTTCATCCCCAGCAAAAGTCAAGAAGCAGAAACCAAAGATGAGGACCTAGTAGAATGGATCTACAAAGACCCTATCACCACAAAAATCCCACAAGCTAAGATTCCTACTGATAAATATGGCAAAGGCCTCACCATTATGAAAAGAATGTGTTATGATGGTCAGAGTGCTTTGGGACATTACAAACAAGGATGACATGAGCCCTTGCAGCTTGAGTTGAAACCCAAAGATAAAACTGGATTAGGTTTTCAAAAGGAATCTCTTCCTAAACTCGGATTCAAAGGTAAAGCTAGCAACCCCATGTATCAAACAGTTAATCCAAGGAGGCCATCCTTGATTATATTTGTGACACCAACTAAACCCACCATACCAACAAAACTGATCATCAAATCAACAGTACCAATCATAGCAGCAGCATCAACAACACTGATACTCTTAGTAGCAGCATACACAACACCAATAATCCCCTTAGTAGAAGCTACAACACTAATAGAACCATCAGTAACAACAACAGCATCAACAACATTGATACTCTCAGTTGCAGCATCCACAACACCAATAATCCTACCAACAACACCATCAATCCCACCTATAAAAGTGCATAAACACGTGACCAATGAACTATTCAATACAAGGGACATCCCAATATGGTACAAGAATCAGATGTTAGAGAGTGATTCAGAGTCTGACTCACATGAGTGGGAATTTGATTTAGTGAATCTAAATACTTCAGACAAGGAAGACACATCACCTCCCCCATCTTATAAAGATATCCCAGTTTACGGGGAGGGTTGGATCAAAACCTTTTGGGTTTGTGAGCAAGAAGCACCTTCCTAGTGTCCTACATCAAATCTGACACCAGAACCTAACAAGGAGAGTACCATTGATGAACTTCACTCATCTATATTAACCCTCACTGACGCCTCCTCTGAACTTAACCTAATTGATGAGGTAATGCCTATCATCCACCCTGAACTCATTGACTGGAACTAGCCAAATCCCCCATGTCTTGATCAATTCCAAAATGATGAGGTGCTCATTGACTTTTTAGAAATATGAGACCACATACCAAGCAGGGATCACAAAGCTGGATTTTCCATCGAACTTAATAGTGTAACATACTTTGGGGAAGATGCCAAACCTTTCAACTACAAAACATCACAATAGAACATGGATCTTCCAGTGAAAACCACACAGTGGCACTTGTTGATCCCAAAAAATAAAATAAAGAGTGTATCCAAAGTTGAAAACCTCTTTGAGGCACCTACGGATGAAAGGTTTGACATCCTCCCCTATAGTACTAATCAGGAGAGATCGATGATCCTAATCGAAGAAACAAAAGAATTCAATATGGGGACCCTTGAGACTCCTTACCAAATACATTTAGCATCTTTACTCACTCTAGAGGAACAACCAAAATTTGTAGAATTCTTCTAGAAGAGTCAAATCAACTTCGCATGGTCTTATGAAGACATGTGTGGCTTAGATCCTGATTTGGTCATGCATCACCTAACTGTGGCAAAAGGAGCTAAACTGGTAAAACAAAAGCTGAAAAAGATGCACCCACATATTATTGTGCTTGTCAAGGTAGAACTCAAAAAGCTCTTAGATGTTGGTTTCATCTGACCAATCGATTATGCAAATTGGATCTCCAACATTGTACCTATCGGCAAGCCTAATGGGGGCATCTGTATCTATACCAAATTTAGAGATTTAAAAAAAGCATGCCCTAAAGATGACTTCCCCTTGCCAAACATTGACATGATTGTTGATCTCACAGTGGGTCATGCCATGGTTTCTCTTATGGATGACTTTTCAGGGTACAACCAGATAAAGATTTCTCTAGAGGATCAACATTAAACTACTTTCAAATGCCCATGGGGAACCTACTATTTGAACATGATGCCATTTGTTCCGAAGAATCCAGGGGCAACCTATCAAAGAGCTATGGCTACCATCTTTCATGACCCGATGCATACTATAATTGAAGATTATGTCAATGATTTATATCTAAATCCTTAACAAGAGAAGGTCATCTAGAAATATTGGGTCAGATCTTTGATAGATTAGAGCAATATCATGTCCATCTTAATCCAAAGAAGTGCATCTTTGGAGTGACCTCCGGGAAGCTCCTAAGATACATTATCTCAAGCAAGGGCATTGAAGTAGATCCGATGAAGGTAAAATCAATCATGGACATGCCACCTCCCAAGAACATCAGTCAATTAAGGACACTACAAGGGCGGCTACAATCAATTCACAGATTTATTGCACAATTGGATGATAAGTGTCATCCCTTCATGCATCTATTACACAAGAATATCCACTTTCAATGGGATACAAAGTGGCAGCAAGCATTCCAAATGCTTAAAGATTACCTGATGAATACATTATTGCTGATACCACCAGATTCAAGTAGACCTCTACTTCTATATATTTCAACTACTAATACGACATTAGGAGTAATATTGACACAACACAATGCAGAAGAAAAAGAATGTGTTGTATACTATATCTCTCCCACATTGGTAGGCTATGAACTCAATTACACACCTATTGAGCGAGCTTGCCTAGCAGTTATCTTGGCAGCCACCAAACTAAGGCACTACATGTTGACACACAAGGTACAACTTATTTCTAAAATCGATCCACTCAAGTACCTACTTAGCAAGGTAGCATTGACAGGCCACTTGGCCAAATGGGTTAGATCCTGAGTTAATTTGGCATTGAGTATGTGAACTGCAAGACTATCAAGGGGCAAGTTATTGCAGATCAGTTGGTCGATGCACCCCTCACAAGTGACCATCCTCTTGTTTCAAATTTTCCAGATGAAGAGATCTTCATGATCACAGCAGCACAACCATGGAAGCTCTACTTTGATGGCTCATATACTAGACATGGCTCAAAGGCAGCCATTCTTTTCATTACACCTCAAGGTGACATCATCCCGAAGTCATATAGACTCACTTTTCCATGCACCAATAACATAGTAGAATATGAGGCCTTGATCACACAACTCAGATTGGCTATACAATGGCATCTAAAATAGCTACAGGTATATGGAGATTCTTAGCTAGTCATCCGACAAGTCACCGATCAGTACCAAACTAAGGATGATAAACTCATGCCATATAAAAGGATGGTGATTAGTTACAAAAAATTATTTACAACTATCACCTTTGAGCAAGTACCTAGAGATCAAAATTGAGTTGCCAACGTAATGGCTACAATTGCATCTCTCCTAGATCTTCCACAAAATTTAACAAACTACGAGTTCTTGGTAGAACAACTTTGGATCCCCGATTATGATATCCCCAAAATTGAAATGATACGTCATAGTTCTGAATCCTCATGGTATGATGAGATCTACACCTACCTTCATGATCACACACTCCCTCCTAACCAATCCAATAACCAACACAAAACCTTCATTCACCAAACCCCTCGATACACCATCATTGCCGAAACCCTATACTGGTGAAGTCTTGATGGTGCTCTCCTTTGATGTCTAAAACAAGATGAGATAATAAAGGCCTTGGTAGAGGTACATGAAGGAATTTATGGGACTAACTCAAGTGATCCTTCCTTATAAAATAAAATCATGCATGCTGGATACTATTGGCCATCCATGGAAAAAGACTCCTACTATTTTGTTAGAAAATGCAAGAAGTGTCAAGTTCACAGAGACCTGATACATGCACCGGCACAGGAATTACAACCATGTTGGTATTATGGATGACTTTGTCATGTGTTGCATTGGTTTTGTCATTGATGTCAACACTTATCTTTTTGGAGATCTACATTGTTGATTTGGCACTCTGGTTATATTGGTTTATTGTTGAATCGACACATTGTGGTCTCGACATGGATATTGGCTTATGCATAGTCACCGACAGGTTATATGGTTCAGCGATAGTGATGATGACTTATTATCATCTAGAGATTATTTGGTTATGCCGAAGACATGGATTGGATGTTTGGATTTGGTATTTTGCTTATTGGTCTAATTGGGTTGACACATTTGCTTTAACCAACAAATAGGTCTAGGTTATGGACCGGTACATGATATCATATTCTAGATCAACATGACACGTTTTGGAAATGGTTTATTGATTGGATAATGTGTAAATGTATTGAGGCCAACATATTGTATCACACCAAGACCTATTTTGTAAATGTAATATCTTTAGTGAGCCGACCTTATGAATTGGTCTTAGGCTTTGTATAAATAATTGTAAGATCTTATTGAAGATCATATTATGAGTGTGTGCAAATATTGAAGATCATTGAAGAGCGAAAATAAGTTGATCCTTGTGCAAATAATGCAAATATTATCTGAAGGTTGAAGGAAAGTTTATGAAGGGGTTTGGCACTCATGGTCAGAGCTTAAACTAGTACTGAATCCAGCATTGCAGATGCTATATTGAAGCAGTACATTGTTATTGGATTTAACCATCCAATTGTAGTCAGTGTGACTCCTATTTTGTGATTGAGTAATGAGCTCTACATGATTGGCCATTCTATATGTGCAAACCCCATTATTGTATTCACTTACTATCTGCAGTAGTATCATCTGATTATGGGTAAGGTTTCCCACCATGGTTTTTCTCCTTACAAGGTTTCCACATCAAAATCTCTGTGTCATGTGTTGTGGATGTTGTTTCTCTTTTTGTTTTATGCATTAAGTTATACCGGTACTGTTAAAGTATTTTACCAACACTAATTTTCAAGTTGGAATAAGTTGTTTTGGGTTGTAATTTATTGACAACTGATTCACCCCCCCCCCCCTTCTTAGTTGTCCTTCCCGGTTCCTAACAATTGGTATTAGAGCCTAGTCCTCTTTTTGTAGAAGCCTAATAGCTTGAGGAGATCCTATGGCAGCAAATATTTTCAGGAAGGATAGTCCTAAACTTGATGGAACTAACTATGGTATATGGAAGATTAGAATGGAAATAAATCTAAATTGCACTGGAAGAGATATATGGGATGTTACAAAGAATGGCTATGTTGGTCCTATTCTGAATAACCTTCATCCACCGACATTGGCTAAAGACTTGGAGAATGATTGCAAATAAAGAGAAGCACTTCTGAGCACATTATCAGATCAACAAATCATGGGATTATCAGACCAATCTATTGCAAAAGCTATTTGGGATAAATTGGAAACATTGAATGAAGGATATTCCACTATCAAAATTGCAAAATTGGAATGTTACCGGGTCAAGTATGAAAATTTAAAAATGGAAGAGGATGAAAGAATTTATGCATTTATGGAAAGAGTTAATGAAATTGTTTTAGGGATACAATGTTGTGGAGGATCTTTAAATGAAGATGAAATCATTTCTAAAGTTTTAAGAGCTTTTCCACCTACTTACAAAATGAAAGTGATAGATATTAATGAGTTGAGAACATTGCCTAATACATTAGTTTCAAGAGATACTTTGGTTGGAAAAATTTCAACATTTGAGCTTGAAGAGTTTGGTCCTATTGCTACAGTCAAAACTGATATAGCTTTCAAAGCATCATCATCATCATCATCATCATCATCATTTGACAAATTGGATTGGAAAGTGCTTTATGCAAAAGAACTTGAAGCACTATTCGTAAGGAAGATGGCTAAAGGTTCAACAGGAAGTAAGTATGAAGGCAAAGCAACTTTCAAATGTTTTAATTGCAATAAAGTTGGTCATATGGCATCTAGGTGTCCTGATAGACATGCAATACTAAGAGAGGAAGCAAAGAGAACATATAAGCCTAACCCTGAATATCAAAGATATAGATTTAAGAAAAATAGAGATAATTCATGTTACTATGCAGATGAAGGTGTTATAGATGAAGATCCAACAAATAGTGGATGGGCATTTGTTGCATTAAAAGAAGATCCACTGACACCTATTGTCAAACTGGTAGAGTAGGCATTAGCAACAAAAATTGAAGAAAAGGATGAATGGATCATTGATAGTGGATTCTCGCATCATATGACTGGTGATAAAAGCAAATTATTAACATTATAGGAAATTCATGGAGGTCTAGTAAGATTTGGAGATGACAAAGCTTGTTTAATCAAAGGAAGAGGCACTATATCTTTGGATGGTAAGCATAATACTGACAATGTTTACTATGTTGAAGGCTTAAAGCATAATCTTTTGAGTGTTGGTTAGTTAGTGGAAAAAGGATTTCAATTACAATTGAAGAATGGAAAATGCAAAATCATGAATAGAATTGGATTGGAGATTGCAACTGGTAATCAGACTAAAGATAATATCTTTCATTTGAATACTAGTGATAAGACATGTTTGATTGCACACATTGATGAAAGTTGGTTATGGCATAAAAGAGTTTGTCATGTGAATTTTGATTGCATTGTAAAGATCAGTTCAACTAAGGTAGTAAGGGATTTACCTAAGATGGTGAAACCTCATAATCCGGTATGTAAGGAATGTCAAATGGGAAAGCAAGTTAGAACAACATTTAAGAGCATTTCTGAGAAATCCAATAATATTCTTGATTTAATTCATACTAATTTATGTGGTCCAGCAAGAACAAGAAGTCTTCAAGGTGATATATACTTGTAGCATCCTAAAATTGTGACACTTGCAATTTTGACTGCATTTTGGTCTTCACGATGGCGACGCAACACGCAACCTGAATGGAGACCCTGAAACTTGCTCACGACACTGAAAACTGCATTTTTCAAGCACCTTGGCCTGAACCTCCTTGCACCTTGCTGTCCCGGGAGGTGGGACCAGGGCGCCCAGCGCCCTAGTCCCTGGGTCCTATTTTGGGCCCGGTCTCCTAAGGGGTCTCGGGTCTTTTTGTTTGCAAATTGGAAATTAACTTTCCTGGTCGGCCTAAGGTCGGGAAAATCAGTCTATCAGCCCTAAATGAAAAGTATATAAACTACATTTTTCTCTCTGATTTGGGAATAGGACATACATGATGAAAAAGGTGTGGAGACTATACTCAAGCATTCAAGCATTCAAGCATTCCTTCTAAGTCTCCATTCAAGGCTAAGTGTTGCATTCAAGACAAGGATTCAACCATTGAAGAGGAGATCACATACTACATGTTACATACAACATACTACTACAACATACAACATACAACATCTAAACCTTCACACATAAGGATACAAACATCCTTAGAACAAGGTATTAGTACTTGTTTTACATACATTTACATTTACAGCTCTTGCTCATTTCTTGGTTAATTCCAAAACCGGGGTTTGACCTAAAGGCAAACCCCTAATCCCTAACCCCCCAATCGTCTTCGCTTTTCTGTGTGTAGGTTGCAGGTACGCGGCTGAAATTGAAGATCTGGAATCCTTGTGCAGAGACGAACAGATCCCCCTTCGTTTCACGGATTTTTCGGAGGACCGTGGCGCCGGGCGCCATCATCCCGACGACTTTTGCTCAAATTTTCAGGACAGCACCGTATCAACATTTTACTGCTAATTCCAGGTCCGCATCTTCATCCTATAACCCGAACTCAATTTATAAGCGAATCTTTATGACTTTCTATGCATTCCTAGCTTAATTTCCTTAACAACATTCTTTACAAAAGAGGGTAGCCTTGCTGTCTTAACCCTTGAAACACATTTAGCATCCAATCTTGCATTGCGTGGGATTGGATCTTGTGGGTTTCAACCCCTCTTTTGAATGTAAAGTCTCTCCCCTAAGTGAAAACCATCGAATCCTAGCGAACCTCCCTTCTCTCTCCTCGGAGTTGGAAGAGGGGAGAACAACTAGGGTTCGATCGTGATTTTCTGCTTTACATTTTGGTGAACCCGACGTGAACATCCTTTCTGATTTTTCATGCTTAGGTCTAAAAAAATTGATTACATTTCCATGTTTGATCTTTTGCAAAATTTTAGAGGTGATTGCATAAAAACCCTAAATTTTCTTTTTAGTAATTGAACCTGCGAAATGTCTAAATGTTAATGCCTATTTAAGATCTGCCCTTCTATTACAAATTATCAATTCATATTTGTGCTTTAATTCTGAAAATTAAGTCGTTAAGTGTCAAAACCCTAATTTTTGAAACCCTCTTGATTCAACCTTTGTCCGACAATTTCACTGATCAAAACATCTCCAAATCAGCTGTAACTTTGGATTCCGCAATAAAATCACAATATCTTTCATCCCTGAAAATTTGGAAAAAAGTTGCGAGGACCGTGGTGCCGAGCGCCATCGTCCCCGACATTTTTTCCGAAATTTCGAGAGTGAGATCTTACTGTATTTTCCTGCTAAAATCCAGAATTTTGGCTGATTTTATCAATTTTAACACCTTCGAAATAACAGTCAAAGTTGGTCTTGTGATTGCTTGGATTAAGGCTTTTAAACATTCAAAAATCATTGAAACTGAAATTTTGTGTCAAAATTGTGTTCTTACTGTCCTAAATCTAAAAAGTGTGTTATCATTCATTAAAAATTTCAGTGCTTTATTCAAATTCTTGCATTTTGTGACTTTTGAAATTAAGTGCTTAATTACAACAACTTTGATTTCCGCTTTCAAAATTGAATATTGCGTGAAATTGAGTCAATTTTCAAATTTCAAAATTTGCATTGCTCTTGACATTCCCTCTAAAATCATAAAATTCAAAATTTCAGTTTCCCTCTCTTTTCAAAAATTCAAATTTTGCATTTTTCGACAATCTTGATAGGGTTCAATTTTGAGATTACAACTTTAATTTGGCCTATCTACATATCGTAAAATCACTCAATTTTTTCAGATTAGCTCTAAAATCATCATACCTTTCATCCCTGCAAATTTTGAAAAAAGTTGCAAGGACCGTGTTGCACTCTGAGCGCCACGGTCCCGGACATTTTTTCCAAAATTTCGGGAGACTGTTGTGATTGCATTTAACAGCTTAAATCTAGAAGATTGGCTGATTTTACTGAAAATTGCTACCTCTAAATTCAAAATCTTCTCTCTCTTTCTAGTGCATGAGTTTTACAACAATAAGCCCTACTTACACTATTCCCATTAGATGAAGCCGTAGAATTAAGTCTTTCCAAGGTTTAACTACTGAGGAGATGGAACCTAATTTGAATAGCCTTTTTAACGAGGACATGGGTAATTCCTCTAATCCTCCTAATGATGAAGAAGCTCTCCATGAGGTTTCTGAAGAACAACTTTCAAAATTGGATAACCAATTTGATGATTTTCGACAATGGATGTCTCAAGAGTACCCTGATAGTCAAGCTCTTCCTTTAATTGAGGGTCTAAAATGTATGCTTCAAAGTGATAAGAATGGAATTGATATTTTGCATGGTATTGCACACATTGTGGGTTCGAATGTGATGCCTATGAAGAGTTGTGCTGAAAATTTAGGTTATACACAACCTCCTACTCAAGTCAATCATTCTATTCCTTTGACAACTCCTATTGCTAGTATACCTACCTTTACATCAAACATCATGGCTACTTCTATACAAGACATTCCTCCCGTGATTACTAGTCATGGGGGCAACCCTTCTTCTTCAATTAACCCTCTTCCTTCATTCCATCCGACTTCTTCATTCATTCCTTCAATGAGTGTCCCTATTATATCACCACAAATGAACATGACTTGAGGGGGCAATTCATTTAACCATTCCATCCCTCCTTGTAGTATTCCTCCTATCCAATCATCTCCTATGACTAATTATCATAGAGTCCCACCACCTTACTCTTTACCTTCTTTCAATAACATAACACCTCCATCTCAATCTAACACATCCAATATGAACTCTTCGATTGAAGCGACCATTAACAATCTTGCACAAACTATCTCTTCTTTACAGCAACAAATTGCCTCTATGAATCAATCTAAGTTTAGTGTGCCCACATTTGATGTTGCGAGCCCACTTTCTCTTGACATTGTTCGAGCTATCCCTCCTAAAGATGTTGAAATCCCGCATTTGGAACTTTATAATGGTAAAGGAGATCCTCTAACACATGTTAAGACTTTTCAAACAATATGTACCGATTTTGCTTATGACCAAAGGTTGCTTGCAAAACTGTTTACTAGAACATTAAGAGACAAAGCCCTACAATGGTATTGCTCGTTGCCTTCTTATTCTATTACTTCTTTCGAACAACTTGCAAATGCTTTCATTCAACAATTTCAAAACAATATAAGTCCTAAGGTTACTCTGATTGATTTAATGCATTGTAAACAAGGTGTTAAAGAAAAAGTGACTGATTTCATTGGTAGATATAAGCATTTGTATGCTCAAATTTCTTTTCCAGTGCCTGACAATGATATTCAAAGAATCTTTATTTCTAATTTACAAAAAGATATTCGAGACAAACTTCTGTTTTTTGAGTTTACTTCTTTCCAACAGTTGTGCGCCACTCTTCACAATTATCAACTGACTGTGAGTCAAATGGAACAATCACATCCTACGGCTCCGAGTGATAAGGGTGATAGCAGTCAACAACCATTTGGGAAGTTTAAACCGAACAGAGATTCCATCAAATTCAATGAAAAGATCATCAACAACAATGTGAATGCAGCATCAGGTGTGCCTCCTATTTCTAAATTTTTCAAGAAAGAAAGAAAGTATACTCCTTTGAATGAATCATTGCATAGTATTATGAATAAGTTGTTGGAACAAAATGTGCTTACTCTTCCTCCTATAAGACAAATTGATCCTGCAAAGATTACTTCACCTTATTTTGATAACAAAGCTTTTTGTCAATTTCATCGTCAGCCTGGGCATGATACTGAAAAATGTTTTTCTTTAAAGGGTAAAATTCAAGATTTGATTGATAACAATACTATCTCTATTTCTGGAGTGAATGATAAAGGCAACCCATCTGTAGCTCCTCCTAACCAAAATCTTCAGATTTTCACTAATCCATTGCCTTCTCATACCTCTAATGCAATTGAGGCTAATGATTCCTCTCTCTCATCTGATGGTCTTGTGTCTATGACTCCGAATGTGATTAACTTTGTAGAGCAGCAAGAAATCCCTAAAGAACCTTCCATCACATTTGATTCCAGTGAAACCATTAGGGCACCTGATGGTCCTTTATACATAGTTGCAAAAGTTAAGAATACACCTTGCCGTGGAGTGCTTATTGATCCTTCGTGCATGGTTAATGTTATTACTGAAGAATTTCTTTTTACTTTGCAATTGAATCAAGTGATATATGACAAAACAGATGTGATTGTGAAACTATTTGATGCATTTTCTTCTCCCGCAATTGGTTCTATTACATTGCCTATTGAGGTCCATAACAAATCTCTTGATGTGAACTTTGCTATTATTCCATCTTCCGAACAATTTCATGTGAAGCTTGGCTATCCTTGGCTATCTTCCATGAAAGCTATTGCTTCTCCTATTCATAAGTGTTTGAAATTTCCCCATAATGGTGAAGTTGTTACTGTCAATCATAGTCTCTTTAAACCGGCTGAAAGAACCTCTAGCATTCCTCTTGATTACTTTTGGCCTAAACAATTCCAATCTCTTCCTCCGCGAAGTGATCATCTTTTCAAATCTTATCAAAAGTGGAAAACAGATATGATCCTATCTCTAAGTGAACCTAGAGCACCTAAACTTGATATTCCTATCATTCTTGAGAAGGAAGTTCTTCCTTTGAAAGATAAAACTAATGTCTTTCCTCAAGAAGATTCTCAACCCATCCCTATGGATGTGACTATGTCTATACCTAATAAACTTCCTAAGAGTAGACCTATACCTCCTCGTCATGATGGACTTGGTCTTCTCCCTAAACCAAATATTCCTCCTTTATATGGAGCAGTTCCTCCTCCTTTTTATAGAGAGAAGAGACCTTCTTCTTCTCCTATTATCCAGCCTAAGAGACCACAACCTAAACACCCAAGTGCTAAGGATGAGAACATTCCTCCTCCTCAGTCTTCTCCACTTCCTACTAAGACTAGACGAAATCGTTCTGCACGTGAACACCGGCAAAAGTGTCGTCTTAGAGCTCAGGCAGCTAATTCTCAAACTTTGCAATCTCCAAAAACACCTTCAACAAGCATTATTCCATTTTCTCCTCAGCCGGGCATTGAGCCTAAATCTCCTAAACATAAGATGCATGATGGTCTTGATCCGGTGCGAGTTAAAGATCCTATTTTTATAAATCTTGATGATGATATAGATGAAAATGTTATGCATGATGAAAATATTACTCCTCTTGCTTCTGATAGTGAATATGAACTTGTTGATGTCGATAACCATTTATCTAATGAATTTTCTAAAGCACTTATCCTAGCTCCTAGACAAGAACAATGTGGCTCGGAACATGAACATAGCCCTTGTTTGGATCTTGTGATAGCTCCATCTGCTGTGTTGGATGTTCCTCCTCTGGCGTGTTCCCTGCCTTCCCGAAACATTGATCAGCAAGATCGAGGGGTAGATGACATGCTAGACTAGTTACATTAGCATAGCAGATTCTCTTCTCCTCTCTTGTGTTACTTCTTCTATATGTTATTCTCATTCTTCTATTTGTTGTCCTTAGTGTTGTCTACTTGAGGACGATGCAAAGCATTGAGATCTCTCTATCTCTCTCATGTTGACTCAAAAGACACATGTGTTCCCTTCTTCTAGGTGACCTTCCTTGATTGGGGAATGAAGAACAATTATGCATACATACATATGATATATATACATGAATTATCATACAGCATACTAACCCCGAGGAAAGCGAAGTCACCTCGTGCTTTGTGTTTTGTGTCTATTATCCTTGGGCTTATCTCACATTGGGGGGCTAAATCCTTGCGATAACATGCTCCTTTCCTTTCTCATTTCTTATGTGTATCACTACGTTAAAAAAATCACCCCCGGTGAGGCGTGTGCGATCGCTTTAACATAGGGGGGCATACATCCCGTTCATATCTTTCCAAGATACTTGAAAATTTCTTGGCAAATTTAGCCTTGCCTTGAAAATTTTTGATATCTTTCTTGCATGACTCATAGTGAGGGAGCCTTACTACTGACAATCATGGTTCTTCCTCGCGATCTTCCCTTTTACTTTGTCAATCGAAGTTGTAAGATCCTTAGTCCACTGGGGGCTTGGTGTATCTTGCCTCCTTGACGTGGTGAAAGTCTTTCAATGTTGTTTCCTTGTACTTTACCGGAAGTATGAGCATACATACTCCCGCTAAAGTGGGGGCTAAATGTAGCATCCTAAAATTGCGACACTTGCAATTTCGACTGCATTTTGGTCTTCACGATGGCGACGCAACACGCAACCTGAATGGAGACCTTGAAACTTGCTCACGACACTGAAAACTGCATTTTTCAAGCACCTTGGCCTGAACCTCCTTGCACCCTGCTGTCCCGGGAGGTGGGACCAGAGCACCCAGCGCACTGGTCCCTAGGACCATGGCACCCAGCACCCTGGTCCCTGGGTCCTATTTTGGGCCCGGTCTCCTAAGGGGTCTCGGGTCTTTTTGTTTGCAAATTGGAAATTAACTTTCCTGGTCGGCCTAAGGTCGGGAAAATCAGTCTATCAGCCCTAAATGACAAGTATATAAACTACATTTTTCTCTCTCATTTGGGAATAGGACATACATGATGAAAAAGGCGTGGAGACTATACTCAAGCATTCAAGCATTCAAGCATTCCTTCTAAGTCTCCATTCAAGGCTAAGTGTTGCATTCAAGACAAGGATTCAACCATTGAAGAGGAGATCACATACTACATGTTACATACAACATACTACTACAACATACAACATACAACATCTAAACCTTCGCACATAAGGATACAAACATCCTTAGAACAAGGTATTAGTACTTGTTTTACATACATTTACATTTACAGCTCTTGCTCATTTCTTGGTTAATTCCAAAACCGGGGTTTGACCTAAAGGCAAACCCCTAATCCCTAACCCCCCAATCGTCTTCGCTTTTCTGTGTGTAGGTTGTAGGTACGCGGCTGAAATTGAAGATCTGGAATCCTTGTGCAGAGACGAACAGATCCCCCTTCGTTTCGCGGATTTTTCGGAGGACCGTGGCGTCGGGCGCCATCGTCCGGATGACTTTTGCTCAAATTTGCAGGACAGCGCTGTATCGACATTTTACTGCAAATTCCAGGTCCGCAGCTTCATCCTATAACCCGAACTCAGTTTATAAGCGAATCTTTATGACTTTCTATGCATTCCTAGCTTAATTTCCTTAACAACATTCTTTACAAAAGAGGGTAGCCTTGCTGTCTTAACCCTTGAAACACATTTAGCATCCAATCTTGCATTGCGTGGGATTGGATCTTGTGGGTTTCAACCCCTCTTTTGAATGTAAAGTCTCTCCCCTAAGTGAAAACCATCGAATCCTAGCGAACCTCCCTTCTCTCTCCTCGGAGTTGGAAGAGGGGAGAACAACTAGGGTTCGATCGCGATTTTCCGCTTTACAATACTTTATGCTAATAATTGATGATTATTCTAGAATGTGTTGGGTTACTTTTCTTAGGGAGAAATCAGAAGCTTTTGGAAGATTCAAGATATACAAGGCAATGGTAGAGAATGAAATTGACAAGAAAATCAAATGTTTGAGATCTGATCAAGGAGGAGAATTTACATCTAGAGAATTCAATTCATTCTATGAGGAGAATGGAATCAAAAGACAACTATCATCACCCCGTACATGCGAGCAGAATGGAGTTGTAGAAAGGAAGAACAAAAATATACTGGATGTAGCAAGAACCATGATGATGGAAGCAAATCTACCTCATATGTACTGGAGAGAAGCAACAAATACATCGATTTATATTTTCAACAGAGTTCACATCAAAGGTGAAACCGGTAAGACCTCTTATAAACTATGGTTTGGTCATACTCCTACTCTTAAATACTTCAAAATATTTGGAAGCAAATGCTATATTAGGAGAGATGAGTTTGTTGGAAAATTTGATCCTAGAAATGATGAAGGAATATTTCTTGGTTTTTTAACTAGAAACAAGACATATAGATGTTATAACAAAAGATTGCAGAAAATCATTGAGAGTACTAATGTGAAGATAGATGAATAGAGGAGAATCAAGATCTATATAACTAGAGGTAAAAATGATTATAAATGAACTGACACAAATTGTATCGGTACAGAGTGAAGAACTAGTCACACCGGCATCATCAGAAAGCTCAAATGTGACTGAAGAACAACAACCTGTAAATGTAAATCAAAATAAACCTAGGTATGTAAGATCGAATCATTCAAAGAATTAGATAATTAGAACTAAAAATCAAGGTGTTATGACAAGAGGAAGATTGGCAAATGAAGAGGTATGTTTAATTTCTCAAGTTGAACCATCATCAATTGTTGAAGCATGTCAAGATAAACATTGGATAAAAGCAATGGAAGAAGAATTAAAAAAGATTGAAAAGAATAATGCAAAAATGTAAATGGATATATAGA
This sequence comes from Cryptomeria japonica, assembly GCF_030272615.1. NCBI lineage: Eukaryota > Viridiplantae > Streptophyta > Pinopsida > Cupressales > Cupressaceae > Cryptomeria > Cryptomeria japonica. Next base: position 960,464,859 of record NC_081407.1, read on the forward strand.
AATAAACTTAATGAGGATGGTGAAGTAATCATAAACAAAACAAGATTAGTTTGTAAAGGTTCTTCATAGAAAGAAGGAATTGATTATAATGAAACCTTTGCACTGGTAGCCAGAATTGAAGTAGTAAGACTATTTCCTGCATTTGCAGCTCACAAATAATGATAAAGTTTATCAGATGGATGGAAAATGTGCATTTTTGAATGGAGATCTTGAAGAGGAAGTTTACATTGAACAACCTGATGGATTTTCATTGATAGATAATAAGGATATGGTTTGCAGGTTAAGGAAAGATTTATATGGATTGAAGCAAGCTCCCAGAGCTTGGTATGCTAGACTAGATAAATATCTTTTAAAGCTTGGATACACAAAAGGTAATGCTGACAATAATTTCTAGGTTTGTAGATTTCTCAAATAGATAAAGGTATATTCATATGTCAAATGAAATACTTGAAGGAACTTTTGAAGAAATTTGGAATGGAAAACTCCAAATCAGTAAGCACTCTTATGACTACAACAAATAAATTGACATTAAAGGATGATTAAGCTCCTATAAATCTGACAAGGTACAAATCTATGATTGGAGAATTACTATATTTGACATAAAATAGACCTATTATAATGAATGCAATGTGTATTGTTTCTATATTTCAAAGCAATCCTAAAGAAAATCATGGAAGTGCAGTTAAAAGGATTTTCCGATACCTACAAGGCACATTAAATCTTGGTTTATGGTATCCTAAGGATGAAAATTCTGAGTTATGTGCATATATAGATGCAAATTAGGCAGGAGATGTGGATGACAAAAAGAGTACCACTGGCGGTGCATTCTTTCTTGGCAGAAGATTAATTTCATTGATAAACAAGAACCAGACTTGTACATCATTATGTACAACAGAAGCAGAATGTGTTGCAACAACAACTAATTGCATTCAGGTATTATGGATCAAGCAAATGTTGAATGATATTAAGGTAAAATGCAAAGAACTGGTAATTATTCATTGTGATAATTCAGCAGCAATAGATATATCAAAGAATCCGGTATTTCACTCTAAAAAAAATCATGTTTCTATTAAGTACAATTTTTTGAAAGAAAATGTTGAAGCAAATGAAGTGAGATTGGTTTATGTGAATACTAAAGAGAAAATTGTAGATATTTTTACAAAGCCTTTGCCTAAGGAAACATTTGAATATCTCATAGAGAAGCTTGGGGTAATTTCCCCACCAGTAGAGACTTGAGTGATGAAGATTGGCATCAAATCGGTAGGGACTGACAAAAAATCTTTTTCCGGTCTTGATGAAGGAGAGCTACTGCTCAAAGGGAGTAGTTAGTTGTATGTTATGTTTTGATTTGTAATTGATTTGGCATTTGATGTGAAAGGGGGAGAGATATCTATGGAAAAAAATTGTACTTTGGGGAGAGATGTATTTTTGGTTTTGGTTATATGGTTTCAATTTTTTGGTACAGAACTTTGTATTGATCTATTTTGGGAGATTGTTGGTTTTTGGCATTCTATTTTTGGCACTTAGATGTTTTTCCATCTAGTGTTGTCATCAATACCAAAGGGGGAGATTGTTGGTATTATGGATGACTTCATCATGTGTTGCATTGGTTTTGTCATTGATGTCAACAATTGTCTTTCTGGAGGTCTACATTGTTGATTTGGCACTCTGGTTACATTGGTTTATTGTTGAACTAGCACATTGTGGTGCCGACATGGATATTGGATCATGCACAGTCACTGGTATATGCTTCACCAATAGGTTATATGGTTCACCAATAGTGATAATGATTTGTTATCATCTAGAGATCATTTGGTTATGTCGAAGACATGGAATTGATGTTTGGATTTGGTGATTTTCTTATTGGTCTAATCAGGTTAACATATTTGCTTTAATTGATAGATAGGTATAGGTTATGGACTGGTACATGATATCATATTCCAGATTAGCACAACATGTTTTGGAAATGGTTTATTGATTGGATAATGTGTAAATATATTAAGGTTGACATACTATATCGCACCAAGACTTATTTTGTAAATGTAATATCTTTAGTGAGCCGACCTTATGATTTGGTCTTAGGTTTTGTATAAATAATTGTAAGATCTTATTGAAGATCATATTATGAGCGTGTGCGAATATTGAAGATCATTGAAGAGCGAAAATAAGTAGATCCTTGTGCAAATCATGCAAATATTATCTGAAGGTTGAAGGAAAGGTTATGAAGGTGTTAAGCACTCATGGTCAGAGCTTAAACCAGTCCTGAATCCAACATTTTCGATGCTATATTGAAGCAGTACATTATTATTGGATTTAACCATCCAATCGTAGTCAGTGTGACTCCTATTTTGTGATTGAGCAGTGAGCTCTAGGCGGTTGGCCTTTCTGCACTGCAAACCCCATTATTGCATTCACTTACTATTTGTAGTAGTATCATCTGATTGTGGGTAAGGTTTTTCACCATGGTTTTTCCCCTTACAAGGTTTCCATGTCAAAGTCTGTGTCATGTGTTGTGGATGTTATTTCTCTTTCTGTTTTATGCATTAAGTTATACTGGTACTGCTATAACTGTTAAACTGTTTTACCAACATTAAGTTTCAAGTTGGAATAAGTTGTTTTGGGTTGTAATTTATTGACAACTGATTCACCCCCCCTCTCAGTTGTCCTTCTCGGCTCCTAACAAACCAATCACAACACCATGACCCTTTTGTCAATCACTGAATGCTTCACAAAGTGGATCGAAGTTGTTCCACTTACCCAAGTCACTGACAAGAAGATCGCCTCATTCATTCATAATTACATCATTTGTTTGTATCGTGTACTCATGTCCATCATCATAGATAACGAGCTTCTTTTCAAAAATAAGGATGTCTGTGAGCTCTGTGAGAAGTTTCACATCCAACACTGCTTTACCACTCCTTATTAGCCACAAGGCAATGGTCAGGCCGAAGCATCAAACAAAAAAATATTGAGAATCCTCAAGAAGACAATCAATGATGTTGGTTGTGATTGGAATGCTCAATTGAATCCAACACTATGGGCATATCAAACTAGCATTCAAACCCCTACAGGCATAACTCCCTACTCACTGGTCTATGGAGTAGAAGCCATCCTTCCTATTGAGGTTGAGATACCATCTCTACAGGTTTCTTTGCACAATCTGATATACGATGAAGAATACCGAGTCTCCCATCTTCAAGACTTAGAACTACTTGATGAAAGGCGACAAGATGCATACAACCACCTCAAGACCTATTAGCAACGCATGAGTAGAAGCTATAATCATTAGGTTACACATCATACATTTGAGGTAGGTGATCCTGTTCTTAGGGAGAATCCTCGTAATCAACCAAATAGAGAAGATCAGGGAAAGTTTGAATCCAACTAGCTAGGCCCATATGTTATCACTATTGTATTTGGGTCTGGGGTATGTCAGTTGGCTACTTCAGAAGGGGAACCACTAGCAAATCCGATCAACAACATGCACCTCAAACGGTTTCATACATAAGTTGTACAAAGCATCAGGCTCCATTATATATTCGAAAAACACCAAAAACATATAGAAAAATGTCCTTAAGAAAATACAAAAAAAGAAAAATAGTAAAGAAAAATCATGGTGAACAACCACTCTGGTGGCACCTTGGGTAAGTGCGATGATGAAAACCTGACAAATAGGGACCACTAAGGGCTATGGCTCAATTATCTTTGAGAATTGTTGCGATCACATCTATTGCATCCATTCATCCATCATTCAAACCATGGCTTGTTTTTTATTTGCAATCAGGGTAAGTATTTCATGTGTCCTGCATCCTTCTTTTCATGGTGGCATCTAAACTGGGGGCAATACTCTTAACCTATTGATGAAAGTGGAATTCACATTATTTATGATTTATTGATTTCCTCATTCAAAACTATCTGGAAACAAAATCCAAAAACATTCAAAACACCCACAAAAATTCAAAAACATTCAAAACACTCACAAAATCTAAAAAATATGATAAAACATCAAAAATCAATCAAAAACCTTGCAACGCATAACATCCTTTGTACATACACATCGCAAGCGACACCACACAAACATTTTTGAGCTACTCAAATGATGATCACTTATCAAATCAACCAACCAATCAAAACATCTACACACAATTGTCTTAACAAGGATGCATCCTTCCTTACCAAAAACAAAGACATGATAAAATTTTCTTTGACAAGAAAATTTTGTTTAAGCTATCAAGTACTTGGTCAATTTGTTAGTTATTTATTCATTTATATCAAGTTCCTATGCTACTCCAGAATATTCGCAAGTGATTAGAGTAGTCAGGATGGCTCCTGATATCTTTTTCATTGTTTATTGTTTGCGAATTGTTCCAATGAAGTTCTGGGGCATGTACTAATGGTGTCTACATGGGAAGTTCACTAAGCTACATGATCATATACAAAAATCTAGTCATGGATCACTATGGCTTACTGACTACAACATATACCTCGACCATTTGCACATGAACCAAAATGGAGGGTCACTTTCTTTTACTTGACTTAAATGCTTTCTTATAGGTGAAATGCTCCAAACTTGGTTCCTACTAACTTGGCCAAGAACGGTACTACATGCTCAATGAGGAAAATAAAGAACTCTGAATACTGTATGGAACATCATTTCATCTCATATGTACATATTGCATTCCATCCATCCATACATCCATATTATTGTATATCATGCATACATAGTCATAACAATGGATACTCTCTTTTGTTGATCTTCTTCCATAGGAATGGGTCCTAGATCCTCCATACCTTCTATCTAACATTGAATTCCCCCCTCACCATCCCTATCTATGTCATCATCATAATCGTATACCCTTCATCAGTTCCCATCAACCCAATCAAGCACAACAAGTTACTCTGTCTACACAGGCACATCAACTCACACACACCTAGACTATCAAGAGATACTTTTCATTCAAGTATCTTCGGGTCTCAACAAGTAATTGATCATGGAAAACCTAGACTACAATAGACATTTACATCAATTGCCTAGTCTCAACAAGGCTGCTATGATTCATCACAACCAACCTACAACACAATTACTACCAATTGATCAACCAATCAAACACAATCAAAATGGACAATTACACCAATTGTCTAAGTCTCAACGAGTATTTTGCTTCATATACCTTGACTTCATTGGGCAATTACATCAATTGTTTAAGTCACCAACATGTTACTTTAATTCAATTACTTGGACTTTATCCTATCCAAGCGAACAACTCACATCAACTGTCACACTTTGACTCGACCGGGGCAATTTAACCGACTGCACCAGATTGTCCAACCAACTTTGATCAATTGTATAGCATCAATCAAAATCACACATTACCTTTGCATTGTATCTCTTGCATGACCTAAGGGTACTTGTTGGCTTGCCCTTTTTCCGTATTCACTCTATTTTTTTCTATTATTTCACTGTTATTGCTAATTTCTTCTATTCCACATCCCCTCCACTTCTTGTTCTTTTTTGAGAGATCGCCCAATTTTTGAAATTTTTTGGCCCATCTCTCGAGGGGGCATACCACCCATTAAATTAATATTTATGGGGCATATTTTTTTCACGCCTATTTTTCTTTCTTTGAAATGATGTGATAAACCGCACCATCTCAAAGAGGGGCAAATGTAGTCACCTAAATATGTCCACTTAATTAAATGAATATTTACTATTTTTTTGATTATCTAACCATCAATGATCAGTTAATTAAACTAATATTTTATTAATTTATTATCAACCCCTTCTCCTATTAATTAAATAAATTATTTAATTTATTTAAATTAATTCATTAAGCCACACTCTAAATCAATTAAATGAATAAAGCACATTTATTTAATTTAAAACCCCCTTTCCTCTTTTAAATAAATAATAAAATTTGTATTTAAATCCCTAAAAATCCCCCCCACTTGCATTCTCCTACAAATGCAAGTTGCAATGACAGTTGAAATAAATTAATTTTATTTTAAATAAAATTCTATTTTCCCTCACCCACCAAACCCACTTGCAATCCTAAATCCCCTTCTAGACTCTTCTAAACCACTTTCTAAGTTCTTCTAATCATTCCTAATTATCCTAATCCCATTTCCTAAATATTGTCACATACCTAAGAAACTTGAAGTCACTTCTCAAAGCCTCAAAGTCTTTGAAAAGCATTTAATGCTTTATGTGTTCAACAAGTTAACCCCTAAAGTCTTCCAAACCACTAATGGCTCTTACATGACCATTTATGGCTCTTGCATAACCATTTATGGTTAATTCAACTCACCCACATAGTTAGAGACTTTCCCTCTAACTCAACCCTCATTTGACTCATGGGTCTCTTCAAGAATTTATTGCTTTGACCATGGTTATCCACACCAACTCTTGCACAAGAGTTTATCCATTGGATAAAGGCATTATTCATGGGATAATGGTTTTATTCATTCAACTCAACACTAACCTTACCTCCAAAGTTAACCTTAAAGTCATGTAAAGCATTTAATGCTTCTTCACTCTCCTCTCAAGCCATCTCATGATGACATTTGTCATCCTGGGATTGGATTGAAAACCTTCACATGGATCATAAACCCATCAATTCTAACCCTAGTTGAGATTACTCAATCTCAACTATCCATTGCCCTATTTTACCTATAAATAAAGCTCTCCTTTCTCATTTTCAATCATCTAAGAACATCTTGTCATGATCTAGAAATATTGTATGCATCTAAGTTATAGTGAATTTAAGAGAGAGCATTTAGAAAAATAGTTACTTTGTTCTTCTTTTGGTTAAAATTGACAATAGCTTAATTAACTCATTTTCTCTCATTCCTAGCTATCTTGCATTTGCATAATCTCATAATCATATTTAATCTTGAATCTCCATAAGAATTCCATAGTAGTGCAAAGTTAAGAGCTACACTCATGGAACTTGGAGAGGAGAGGAACAAGGGAGGAGCAGCTATGAACATCTTGGTTTCCATTTGGAGGAGTGTAGTTTATCTCTTTCGTATTTGCATGATTTCCATTTCATATTTAATATCTCTCTTGATATGCTTTCTTAGGATAGTCTTTTGTTGCTAACACTAACGTTTGAAATTTCTTGTTGTGTTATTGTGTTTCCATCACCATTCTAATTGTTTTTGTAGAGCATCAGTTACGGTTACCACTGGACTACCAAGGTCAGAATATTTAGGCACAATTACCTTACCTAGAATTATATCTATTAGTTGACCCATTGCATAGATTGTTGTTGGATCTTTCTTTTTCTATCTTGATTTATTCAGGCATGCATCCCTTATTGTCTTTCTATAGATAGGTACATCCTTAATTTCTTGAAATAAGGGTATCTTGATACACACATGCTTTAGTTGATCTGATGCAGAAGCATCCCCAGTTCACAACAATCTTGCATCAACCAAAAACATTTTCTTTTCTATTTTGTTTGCAGTTTCAGATTTCCTTTCTGTGTGTCTTGTTTTTGGCTCACTGGTTCTTGTGGAGTTGGATTCTACTTGAAGACTTGATTACTCTACTTTCTTTCTAACCACATCTCATTTGGATCACTTTCCGACAAGATCTCGCTATTGGTTTCCTTGATAGTTTCTTATTACCAGTTGTTCCTTTGTTATCATTTGTCTGAGACCTATTCTAGTGATCTATCGGAACCCATTCCGAAGCTTGCGGAGCCTTGGACATTGATATTGATGTTTCTTGGCATGTGGCCAACATTCTGCATTTCATCCTTTGGATTTCCCAGAGGAATCTCTTGGTGGAGGCTGACCTTATTCATTTTTCACGTTAGGTCTTGTTCTTTGGGTTTTGATTCTTTTTGGGCCAACCAGGTCCTTTGGATCGATATATATATATTTGTAATCATTATTTAGAATGTAATCAATCGATCAGAGAGTCAAGGAGTATCATATAGATAGATTGTTCCTAGAAGATAGATCTTTCAATTCAAGGTCTTGGTGTGACCTTTTCTACTAGGCCTGTGTGTCGGTATGTTGTAACCCAATTGTTATTGGTTAGATGTAATTAACTTTCATGCAATAAAACTATCTGTTATGCATTTCCCCCATCATATCTATGTATTTTCATTGTGTTTACTCTTGCTGATCGGTTTGGACTGATCTCCTTGAGGTCCCTCCTCACCGATGACTGCTTCATGATCCAAAAAGTCAAAACTAGTTATATCTTAGGCTCTATAGTTACCAAACTCTGTGGAAATGGTGGTAGTGTATCTTTTTGTTAGATTTGTTAGGGAGTCCTTGACTAATTTTCTTGAAGAAGGGGGTCATTTGAGGTTAGATTGGTATTTGTCTTCTCTCCTTCCATAAGAAGCTTGGTAATAATAAGAGGGGTTGGTGTTGGCAAGGTTGTTCCTAAATGCAAGTGTATGTCACTTATGCTCATAGCATATACAAGATATTGAATAGAATCTATCAAATAGACCTACTATTGTTATGGCCTATTATTGGGAATGGGTGTAGCCTAATCTAGTAATTGAGTAGGATTTGGTGCATTGGTATTTTCATTTGCAAGAGGTATAATAGTTGGCTGGTTAGGAAGGGCTTGCGGCTACAAGTAACCAGTTGACTGATTGGACCATTGTTTCCCTCCTCCCTATTGTGGTAGTTGTTGCCATTTTCTTGGTGGTGGTTTTCCACTAAGGTGCAGGATTAGGATTTTGATATTTTGGCCAAGAATTTTGTTGGTAATTCATTGGTTGTGTTCCATAATTACCAAATTTTGGAGGGTATTGTTGGCATTTGTGTAGAGCTTGATGACATGATAATATTGTATGTTGTCATTGATGTCAATATGCTGAAGAGTGAACCAGAATATTGAAGAAAGCAAACTACCAAGAGAACCGGTATGATGATGTAAACCAGTATATGTGAAGTGGTGAACCAGTATGTTGAAATGTGAACTGGTATCGGGGTTTCATTTGCTATGACTACCAGTTGGTAGTCTCGGCTTCAGGGTTTCCAGTTGATGCATTTTAAGTCTATGTGATTTGACCCACAATATTCTATGATGGGTTTGCATTGAAATGAAGATTAGACCATGTTGCCATGTTAGCCTTAAGTGCATGAAGAATTTCCTTGAAGAAATTGCATGAAGAAGATTGATCCTATCTACCTTGGGAATGTGCGAAGTCTCAGTAAATGATGGAGAGCGCGTGATGGGTTATCAACTTCCAGATGCGACAAAGAACGAGTGATGGAGAACGTCTTGAGATCTGTTCAAGACTATTTTATTCAATGCAATGTGATTGAATGGTCAGGATTGGACCGACTATATTGATAACCTAAATGTTTAGGGTTTAGGGTTTATACAACCAACCTATCTGTTTCCTATAAGGTCGATGATGATTTGCATTATGAAGTTGTTGGCAAATGTTATGTGTGTATCTAGTGAAGAGATACTTGATTCTTGCCAAACCGGAGAAGTGTGTTGATACCTACAGAGTGTGATTGCAGAAGCAAAGGAGCTAAAGTGGATCTACCTTGACATTAGGTGCTGTTATCAGATCAGTGTATAATCTGCTGACTTCTAATCATTTCAACATTTGAAAAATCCCTTAATCGGGTAGCTTTAATAGGCTTTTGTGTAAATCCTTTAATAGGGTGACTCAATTCAATGAGTTATGTAAATCCTCTTGTGAGGTAACCTTTAATAGGGTTCTAACCTTTAACCAGGTGATCCCTAGTAGGGTCGGTTCCTAGCAGAACCTATTGTAAAAGTCTTTAACCGGACTAGGCTCCTAACAAAGTGGATTTCAAAAGAGTTCAAAGAACAACTGGTGGTTATTCATCCCCACCATGGTTTTTCCTAGCTGGGTTTCCACGTGAAAAATTAGTGTGTCATGTGTGATTCTTTTCATGTGATGGTTTAGTGTTTTATGTTAAGTGGTAATGCAAGTTGATTCAATGATCGTAATTATTTCTGATGTATTACTTGCTTAATCTTTTGGGTGAAGTTGTGATAAGGTATTAGGTCTTGAATTGATCTAGGTGTTACTGGTTTGTGTTTTTCACAATCTCACTGTGTTTTACCAATAGTGCCCTGACATAGATCGGTAATGTTGTTTACTAGTTAGTGCAGTCTTTGTTGTTTGAGTTGTGGAGAAAGTTTTTGTCTGTACTGATTCACCCCCCCCTCTTAGTACCTGTTGGATAGTTATTGTTCATCATTATTCATCAATTGGTATTAGAGAATCCTCTAGGTCCTCTGTGCTATAAGCTTAACCGCTTGAGGAAAAGATCCTATTCTAATGATGAAGAGGGAAGGTCCTAAGTTCAACAGAGACAACTTTAAGATATGGAAGGACAGAATGAAGATATACATTAAGAGAATGGGTGCTTAACACTGGAACTATGTTGAGAATACTTATGTTGTCCCTACCAGTACTCTCACCAATGATCAAAGAAGAGAAATTCAGGAGAATGGACAAGTAATAGAAGCTCTTATCAGCAACCTATTTGATGTTGAGTTTATAGATGTTCAGGATAAAGACAATCCCAAAGATGTATGGGATACTCTGGAATCTATCTATGGTGGTGATGAGCATATAAAGCAGGCTAAGGAAGAAAGCCTTAGAGGAAATTTTGAAGATATGGGAATGGTTGAAGGAGAGACCATTCAACAATATGGGATAAGAATCAAAATTATTGTAGGAAACATCAAGAGTGCAGGAGGCAAAATAGATGATCCCACCATTGTGAGCAAAGTCTTGAGAACCTTATTACCAGTCTATGCAATAAGGGTTGCCACTATTCAAGAGTAGAGATCTATTAACAAGACAAAGGTGTCCCTTGATTCTATCATTGCTAAGTTGACCACTTATGAGCTAAACAGTTATGATGACAGTGTTCAGAAGACCAATTTAGCCTTTAAAGAATCTGCTACACTATCTAGAAAGGGTAAAGAAGTTAGTACCAGTTGTGAACCTAGACAAAGCAGAGATATGGATGATGAAGAAATCCTGATGGAATTTGAAGCTCTTTTGGCCAAGAGACATCCTAAGGGAACTGGTAAATACAGATGTAAGCTTCCTTTCAAAATACTTTTCTTGCAATAGGATTGGACACATTGTTGTTAACTGTCCTAATGGTGATAATAAGGACAAAGGAGGAAATAGGAGAAACTGTCTTGTTGCAATTGATAAAGGTGTCACTGATGGTGAATTAGAAGATGAAGAAAGTGAAGACATAGTATTTGTAGCTATCAAGGAAGATGTGTCAAACAAGAAGGCTCTTGTCTCCGGCTTTGATAATTCTAATGAATGGATTATTGACAGTGATTGTTCTCACCATATGACTGGTGACTAGAGAAAATTTCTATCTCTAGAAGAGTATGATGGAGGTGTAGTCCGATTTGGTAATGATGTACCTTGTATGGTAAAAGGAAAAGGGTCCATCTCTCTAATGGAAAAAGTAGTGCTGATAATGTGTATTGGGTAGAAGGTCTCAGGCATAACCTCCTGAGTGTTGCTCAGCTGAATGATAATGGACTCACTCTAGAATTCAAAGATGGAGTATGCAAAATAAAGGGAAAGAATGGTGAACTGATGGCCACCAGTATGTAGACCAAAGGTAACCTATTTTAGCTAAATGCAAATATCAACCAATGTCTAATGGCTAAGTATGATGACAGTTGGATATGGCATAGGAGACTCTGTCATGTAAATTTTTATAACATTGTGAAGGCCAGTAAGATCAAGGCAGTTAGAGGCAATATGCTAAACAAATCAAAGAATCCTTTGTGCAGAGAATGTCAACTAGGGAAAATGTCTTCCTCAACCTTCAAAGGTAAATCTTTCACAGTAGATAATTTACTTGATCTTGTGCATACTGATTTGTGTGGTCCTATGAAAACTAGGAGTGTTCAAGGAGATGGGTACTTTATGATTCTTACTGATGATTGCTCAAGAATGATGTGGTTCACATTCTTGAAAGACAAGTCTAAAGCTTTTGGAAAGTTTAAAGCCTTTAGAGCACTTGTTGAAAAACAAAGTTGTAAGAGAATCAAATGCCTTAGAACCGATCAAGGAGGTGAGTTCACCTCTAGAGAATTCAATAAATACTATGAAGAGAATGGCATCAAGAGGCAACTATCTGCCCCCCGGACTCCACAACAGAATGGGCTAGCAAAAAGGAACAATCAGACTGTAGTTGAAGCAGCCAAAACAATGTTGATTCAAGGAAAGCTTGCTCACACTTTTTGGAGAGAAGCAGTGAGCACTGCAGTCTACACTATGGACTAGGTACTCATCAAGAAAGGTAAGGATAAAACACCTTATGAGTACTAGATGGTAAGACTCCTGTAGTAAGCTAATTTAGAGTGTTTGGTAGCAAGTGTTATATAAAGAGGAGTGAACACCAGAGCAAGTTTGATGCAAAATGTGATGAGGGAATATTCTTAGGATATTCCACCAAGAGCAAAGCTCTCAAGTGTTTCAACAATAGGACTTGGAGAATTGTTGAAAGTATCAATGTCAAAGTTGATGAAACCTTTGAGAAACCTAATGAAACTGACAATGAGCATGTGGTAGATGAACCAGTTGTAGCCTTATGGGAACCAGTTGCAAAATAGCCTAGTACCAGTAACTGTGCTCCTATACCGGTAGATGTTGATGCTGATGAAGATGAGGATGCAGAGGAAAAGCAAGAGGAAATAGATAAGATCATTCCTAGGTATGTAAAGCTAAATCATTATCTAAAGTATATCATAGGAGATAAGGATGCAGTAATTCTTACAAGAAGAAAGGTCAGAGAAAATTCTTGCATGATCTCTGAATTTGAGCCTAAAACATTTAGAGAGGCACATAAAGATGAATACTGGAGCAAGGCTATGGAAGAAGAACTTGACCAAATAGAAAAGAATGGTACATGGTCTTTGGTACCCATACCTAAGCATAAAAATGTTATTGGCACCAAATGGGTTTTCAAAAACAAGCTCAATGAAGATGGCATAGTGGTAAGAAACAAAGCCAAACTAGTGTGTAAGGGTTATGCTCAAGAAGAAGGAGAAGACTATGGAGAAACATTTGCTCCAGTAGCCAGATCAGAAGGAGTTCAAATGCTTCTTGTATATGTAGCCTTCAAGGGATTCAAAGTGTATTAGATAGATGTAAAATTTGCATTTCTGAATGGAATACTTGAAGAGGAAGTGTATATAGAACAACCATATGGGTTTGCCCTATCAGAAGATAGTGATATGGTGTGTAGGCTGTATAAAGCCTTGTATGGATTGAAGCAGGCACCTAGAGCATGGTATGAACGCTTACACTCACATCTTGTAAAGATTGGATTTGAAAGAACAAGTGAAGATAGCAATATCTATCTAAAGTCATAAAGAGATTAGATCCTAATCTGTGAAATGTTTGTTGATGACACAATTTTTGTTGGAGATGACAAGATGAGTCATGTATTTGTAGATGAGATGAAGAAGGAATTTGAAATGTCACTAATCAGAGAGATTAAGTTCTTCATTGGACTACAGGTTCAACACATGAAAGATGGTATCTTTATCACTCAGTCCAAGTATGTCAAAGAGGTGTTGAAGACCTTTGGCATGGAAGACTACAAATTGGTTGGTACACCAATGGTGACCAGTTGTAAACTGTCAAAAGAAGATGACTCAGCATTGGTGAATGAGAAGGAATACCGATCAATGATTGGTAAGTTGCACTATGTAGTACATAGCAGACCGGACATTGCACATGCAGTGGGCATTACTGCACGTTTCCAAAAAAGTCCAAGAGAATCCCACTTGGTAGCAGTCAAGCGGATTCTTAGATATTTGAAGAGAACTATAGACTATGGATTGTGGTATCCATACAATAATGATTTCAACCTCAAAGTGTTTATAGATGCTGACTGGGCTGGTAATGTGGACGACCAGAAGAGCACAACCGATGCTGCATTCTTTCTTTGTAGTAGACTAGTTTCATGGATGAGTAAGAAGCATAGTTGTATCTCTCAGTCTACAGAAGAAGCAGAATATGTAGCAGCATTTATGAACTGCACTCAAACAATTTGGATGAAGCATGTATTAAGTGGTTTCAAAGTCCTTGTATCTGAACCGGTGAGAATATTTTGTGACAACACAAGTGCAATTAATATTTCCAAGAATCCAGTTTTGCATGCTAGAACCAAGCACTTTGAGCTCAAGTATCATTTCTTAAGGGAGAAGGTTCTAAACAAAGAAGTTGTATTGGAACATGTTTCCAGTAAGGAGCAGCTAGTAGACATATTCGCCAAGCCTCTACCGAAGGCTACATTTACTTATTAAAGAGGTGAATTACAGGTGTTGCCCCTTCAAGAGGTGAACTAAAGGTATGTGCTCCACATCAATCAGGTATTGCATTGTTAAATCTTTTCAGAATTGGTGTGTTGAAGGATGCTACTCCTTAGGGGGAGCAACATAGTGGAACATGGATGTGTGTGCCTTCACTTTGGCATTATTGTCAAAGGGGGAGAAGATGTTAAGCAGAGAAGATATCTGCAGTATTGGGAAAAGATGTGAAGCAGAGAGATATCTTTGTATATTTCCATGAATTGCAAAGTGGGAGATTGTTGGCATTTGTGCAGAGCTTGATGACATGATGATATTGTATGTTATCATTGATGTTAATATGCTAAAGAGTGAACCAGAATATTGAAGAAAAAAAACTGGCAAGACAACCGGTATGATGATGTGAACCGGTATATGTGAAGTGGTGAACCGGTATGTTGAAATATGAACTAGTATTGGGGTTTCATTTGAAATGTGATTCGACTGACAACATTCTGTGATGGGCTCACATTGACATGAAGATCAAAACATGTTGACATGTCAGCCTTGTGCGCGTGAGGAATTTCCTTGAAGATCTTGCATGAAGAAGATTGATCCTATCTACCTCGATAATGTGCAAAGTCTTAGTAAATGGTGGAGAGCACGTGATGGGTTATCAACTTCCAGATGTGGCAAAGAACGAGTGATGTAGAACGTCTTGAGATTTGTTCAAGACTATTTTATTCAATGCAATGTGATTGAACGATTAGGATTGGACCGACTATATTGATAACCTAAATGTTTAGGGTTTAGGGTTTATGCTACCGACCTATTTGTTTCCTATAAGGTTGATGATGATTTGCATTGTGAAGTTGTTGGCAAATTTTATGTGTGTATCTAGTGAAGAGATACTTGATTCTTTCTAGACCGTAGAAGTGTGTTGATACTTGTAGAGTGTGATTGCAGAAGCAAAGGAGATAAAGTGGATCTGCCTTGGCATTGCGTGTTGTTATTAGATCAGTTTATTATCTGTTGACTTCTAATCATTTAAGAAGTTGGAAAATCCCTTAACCGGGTAGCTTTAATAGGATTTTGTGTAAATCCTTTAACAGGGTGACTCAATACAATGAGTTCTGCAAATCCTCTTGCGAGGTAACCTTTAAGAGGTGTCTAACCTTTAACCGGGTATTTAGCCATCCCTTAACCGAGTGATCCCTAGTAGGATCGGTTCCTAGCAGAACCTATTGTAAAAGTCTTTAACTGGACTAGGCTCCTAACAGAGTGGACTTCAAAAGTGTTCAAAGAACAGCTTGTGGGTATTCATCCCCACCATGGTTTTTCCCAGTTGGGTTTCCACGTGAAAAATCACTATGTCATGTGTGATACTTTTTATGTGATGGTTTAGTGTTTTATGTTAAGTGGTAATGCAAGTTGATTCAATGATCATAAGTATTTTTGATGTAATACTTAGTTAAGCTTTTGGGTGAAGTTGTGATAAGGTATTAGGTCTTGAATAGATCTAGGTGTTACCAGTTTATGTTTTTCATAGTCTCACTGTGTTTTACCGATAGTGCCCTGACTTAGATCGGTAATGTTATTTATTGGTTAGTGTAGTCTCTGATGTTTGAGTTGTGGAGAAAGTTTTTGTCTGTACTGAATCACCCCCCCCCCCTTTCAGTACCTGTTGGATAGTTATTGTTCATCATTATTCATCAGGTATGAGGGTTACCATTGATTGTTAGGTGCATAAGAATTTGAGTAAGGACCACTAAAAGATAGAGGGTTTGGAGGAAAACCTTGTCTCAGAGCCCATGACCTCCTTTGTGAAATTTAGAAGATCTATCCTTCATCATCTTTAATATGCCTAAACTTCGAGTGCACTTGTTTTCTTTCTATACTAGCTACCCTCTTACATCTGTGATCTCTTTTCTTCTATCTGCAATGGGGGAAAAAGCTAGCCAACATTGCCTCTACCTCATCATGTTTCTGCTTGGCTTTGAAATATATCCAATTGTATAGACATTTGATTGATAATGTCTTATTTAAAATCCTTCAACAAATGTGTGACTTCCATACTTGAAACTCCAAAGGTTGTCTTGTTTATGGTAGGTGTGTAACCTCTAGCCTTTTTGAGAGTAGCTCTATAATATTTTGACAAAGCTTCCTTGCATCATTCCAATCATCTTGGGTAATAACTCCTCCTCCCATAATGTCCAATGCATCCATAAAATCATTATTTATCCCCTTTAATAAGATCACCTTCTGAGAATATTCATTCAGTGCATTATGTTGAGATTTCTTGAAGCTAAACAAGAATCTTTCAACATAGTCTTCTAATCTCTCATCTTCCCTCTGTGACATCTTGAAAATATCATCTCCATGCATATCACTGCCTTTATAATAGTCTTTATACTTCTCAAAGAATTTCTCCTTCATTACATCCCATCTAGTTATGGTATCAACAACTAGACTCATAAATCATCTCAAAGCATATTCGTTCAATGTGGTAGGAAACAACTTGACCCTATGAGCATTAGTAATGTAGTCATAGTTTCTACATAGGATATCAAACTCAAATAAGAAGGTGTTTGGGTCTTTTGTAACCAAACCATATGATTTGGGTAGGACTAAAGCTAGAATATTCTTGAGGTTAGGAAGGTGGTTCTGGTCAGGTATAGGAAACTCAAAAGTGGGTTGAGCATTATTTTTAGTTTGGGCAACCATATTTTCTTAATAGACAATGATAGGCCAAGGATTTTCAAGGGGTTGCTCAACTAGTGGTTCTTGAGGAGGTGGTTCAAACTATCCCAAATCATGAAAAAATATCATTAAAAGGGTTTATTTCATATGCATCAAAAGGGTCAAGTAGTGATTTTCAAGATTAGGCTCATGAGGAAGGAATCTCCCATAAGAATCCATTCCCCTTCTTCTATGCATGCAGTTTTTAACTCAATTCTAGTGTGCCTACTCAACATTTATGGTGATATAACATGTTCCTATCTAATCCTACTACTTTCAGAATGCAACACAAATTCTCTAACTCCTAACAAAATCTTAGCCTGACACCATCCCCAACAACGATGCCAAAAAATGTATGACTACAATGATGGGTAGATAACTGGGCATGACACCTCAACTTAGAGACCAAATGTCTTCACTAAGTAGCCATAAATCTCATTACTAAAGATCATTTATCTATCAATCCAGGGACATAAATCTTGAAATGGGACAACATTGTTTGTGCATTAAGAGCTTTTTGAACTATTCTATCCTAATCCTAATGATAGGAGATACTGAAACAAATAACACCTGAAGGAAATAATAGAAATATAATAAACCCGATAACCATTAACTAATTTCTATTAAGGTAAATGTTGCTAAATGCTCAAGAATAATAAAACTCTAACCAATAAAAGAAACAATTTTGTTCTGACTTGGTTGTAGGAACAATCACATAATAGAGTTTCCATGGTATAGGAAAAGTCAAGTATTTGAAGCTACACTACAAACAAAATTGGAAACAAATCAAAACTAAATAAATAGAATCCTCACCAAGTGGGCCCCCTTGGGTGATTTTTCCCAATGTCTAACTTGAAACTTGGATACTATGCATTCATTATTTCATCATTCACTCATATAGATAACAAAGATAATAGAAGCTTATTATTTATTTCCAATAATTAGTTCAACAAAACAACAAAATTACATATCTTCTCAAATCCTTCTTGAGAATAGGCTTGGTGAATTTTTAAGAGAGCAAAACTATGATTAACTAATTACTTTAGTCGCACCACTCCTTAAAATCAAGAGGATGGATTTTATTGAAAGCATTAAAACTAGGAACAAATAGGTTGCAACAGAGTAGGACTTTGCTCATGGAAATTAATCCACATTATATTATCCTCCCACATCTACTCTACCAATGAACATGGTGAGTAAATGAAAGGATAATTATTCTACTAAATCAAAGAGTCCTCAATTGCAATGACAGTTGGATAGTTGTTTGTAACTATTTTGACTCCTTCCTGGTTTGTTGTCTCTGATCTCTTCAAGGATCTACTATGACTTGGCAACTACATTTACTACTTCCTCAACAACCCGAAACATCTTCATAATAGCTACATTCAAGGGATCAATGTGCAAATATCCTTGTTCATTCAAAATCACTTAAAACATAACATTTAACATCATTCATAACCAAAAAAATATTCATTTAGCATTCTTGGCATTCATTCAAAAAGGCTTCAAGACATCAAAGATTTGCTTAAAGTTATGGTTTAAAATAAACATAATTCATATGATTCCATGTCTTTTAAAAATATAAAGGAGTCTCAAATAGCATAAAAGGTATAAATAAACATAAAAAATGGAGCTCATCACTAAATTCTCTAAAATTTAGCAAACCATTCTAGTTGTTCTCATTTTCTTCATTTCACACTATTGTAGCAATTATGTTGCACAAGAGTGATGAAGGGTATGAGAAAGTGATTGTATTTTATAGCAAATCCCTTCAAGGTTCAGAACTTAAATATGTTATTGCAAATAGATAGGATTATGCTTAAGTAAAAGAAGTGAAGAATTTCAACCCTTATCTTGTAGGTGCTAAAGCTGTAGTCTTTGTACAAAATGCAGCAATAAAATACATCTTGTTCAAACTGAGGTAATTGGGAGAAGTTGTAGATGGATCAATAAGATACAAGAATTTAACAATGATATTCATATTACCAAGTTGATTAGAGGATGGGGATTAGAAAATTTGATGGCTAAAACCAACTTGGAAGCTACCCAAGTCAATTGTGTGATAAAAAATGAGAACATTTGTAGCATAGAAAGGACTAAATTATATAGCAACATTATATATTTTTTAAGGCATTTAAGTTGCCTTGAAGGTCTGACTGAAAATTATAAAAGGATATTAAATATGAAAACACAAAAATATGTTTTTATTGGTGGACACTTGTGTTGGAAAAATGGGGATGGTATTATTTTTCTATGTATAGATGAGTATTAGGTTGAAAGATTGTCAAAACAGATGCATGAAGGTGTATGTGGAGGAAATTTTATAGAAAAAGATACTGCTCAAAATATTCTTAAGACAATTTATTAGTAGCCTTCATTATTTGTCTATTCTCTTAAATATGTTAGAAAATGTGAGAATGTTAAATTTTTTTAGGTAAACTCAAGTATTATGGTGCATTGCCTCTTAGACCTATGTTGATAGAGGCTCCATTTCATTAGTAAGCTATTGATTTTATTAGATTTTTTAGCTGCAATATATTACTTTACAAAATGAATAGAGATCATCCCAACTAGGAAGCCTATGATAAAAGTGGTCATGGATTTTTTAGTGGATAACATATTGACAAGGTTTGGAGTCCCAATTTGATTGATTGTGGAAAATGCCATGTGTTTCAGATAGGAGAAATTTCTTGATTTTTGCAGCTCATATGTCATAATTATTTATTACTCATCACCCTATCACCCATAGAGAAATGGTTAGATTAAATCAAGAAACAAGATCATAATGAAGATCATCAAGAGGAAGCTAGAAAAGAACAAAATGGTTTGGGATTCAAAACTAAGATTGACACTTTGGATTGATAGGATCGTGATAAAGAAGGCAACTAAAAAATCACCATTTAAATTGGTGTATGATACTCCAACTAGATATCCATTGAATAATCCACTACTCGTGTATAGATTTATCCAAGAAAAGGAGGTAGATATTCTTGGACCTATGGAGGAAAGGTTTGAGAAACTAACAAAACTTGATGAATGTAGAACTAAGACACAAAAGAAGAATGTAAAGTGGAAAAATAGACTAAGTATTTGTTTGATTAAAAGGGTTTTAAAAGGAAATGTAAAGTTGATGACTTGGTTATGATGTGAAATGCTAGGAGTCAGGATAAAGGGAAACATGGCAAATTTGAAGCCCTTTGGCTTGGCCTATTTGTGATCATAGAGAAATGTGGTGAAGATCCATTCTATTTGAAAAACACAAATAGAGAAAACTAGGAATTGTCAATGCATGGACAATTCCTGAAGTAATTGTTTTCTTGAAAACACTAGGTCTTTGTAACTATGTATATTTTGTCTTTTCTATTTTTGTTTTTGGTTTGTGTTAGTTTTAGTCTAGGCTATGTTTGTTGTGGAGCCTAATCAGTCTCCAAGTGGGAGATTGTTGGTATAAGGTGACTAATCATGCAAGTATTGTACACTCATTATTTTTTTTATTTTATTTTTTTTTGACGTTTTTTTTTGTGAAAAAATGACATTGAAAAAATCCCTAAAAAGATGACTTTGTAGGTTGCCCTAAAATTGCATGTTATAAGTTGTTGGAATGTAAAGGGCATTGTACTATTTTGCTAGATAATAAGAAAATATTGGATGACTGTGCTATGTGAATGTAGCCCATCTTGGGTGAACCACATTAAATCTCTATGTTACTTGTGTTGTGTATGATTTTTCATCTTTTGTGTATTCAAATCTACATATTGTAATGCCCCTACCCTAGTCGGCCTTGTAAAATCTGTTTGACCTTGGTTGACTTCCTATGTGGCATTCTTGAATGGTTGATTAACCGTGATGCAATGTTGTAGATTAGATAATATAAATAATTGTGCATACCTATTAGTGTGTTTTTGCATTGATTCTTGTGTAAATGTAATTGTTTCCTAAATCTTGTTATAAATCTCGAGCTAACGCCTTCATTAATATGTATATATATGTATCCTTGCATGACTCATGGTTGCTTGAGATTGCAGGTACTATACCGCCTTGGTGCAAGGTTCATCTCCTTTAGGATTCGCAGGGTTGAGTATACCTCCTTCATCCTTAGAATTCGGATTAGGTGGTCATAAAACTCTCGTCTTGCCTTAGCCATGACCAGGTGAGCATCGTGTGTGGTCCATAGGGTTCCTTTGTTGTTTGGGTTGTGTGTCGTGTGATTGCTGGATTTCTTGGTTTATGTGCCTTGCATGTGGGGAATGGAGTATTTTATCCTAAGTATTTAATTCAATTTATGTGTGAAAGTATGCATTAGTAATTGAGAAATTTAAAATAGATAGTTTTTTTTTATATGATTAATCGTTAATTTAAGAGATCACTTTATTTATATTTGTAGCAAGCTTAAGTAATTAAAATTGAAATAATGTGTTCATTTACGCATTAGTAGTTGAGGAATTAAAATAAATAGGTTTCCTTCATGAGATTAGTCATTTATTAAAAAGATCACTTTATTATGTGTAGCAAGTTTAATTTAATAGTTAAATTTAAATTATAAATTTAATTAGTTTATGCGTTTTGAAAAAAGGAAACATTTAAAGTTATTTGAAATATAATTAATTTAACCACTTTTGCATTTTGGAAAAGAAAGGGTAAATTTAATTATTTAAAGAAAATTATTTTTAATTTGTAAAGTTGAAATATAATGTTGGCCTGATTAATATTGAAAAAATTAAAATTAAGATCAAAATAAGAGAGAAATATATTAATTAGAAAATCAAGTTAAATCAATTTAACAATTGAAAGAAATTATCATTTCTTTTTATTTTAAAAAGGGCTTAATTTTCGAAATTAGAAATTACATCAAAAGGGGTTTTCCATTTAACCTAAGTTGAAAAATATTTTGGGGGTTGAATTCTTTTTTGGAAAAAAAAAAAAAAATATGGGGATGGAGATTTGGGGATTTTGGGGAAGGATGGATTTTTCTATAGCTGCAGGTTGGGCTCTTCTTCAAAACAATTCTTGCTAGGAATGCTAAAGGAGGTAGGTTTCTTGTTTATCTTTTATTCCATTTTAAATAAAAAGAAAATGTGTTTGGTTCTTTCTTAAAATCTGAGTTCTAGTTTTGAAAATAATGGTGGACATTGGATCAAGAATGTTGTTATTGTTTTATGATTTAGCAAATCTTACCCATCTGAAGTTATTGGGTTTTTTTTGGGGAAAATCATGAACTTGCTGGGAAATTTTTCCCCATCCTGATATTTTGGTCATTCTGGAAAAATATGTGACTGTGATAACAAAATAATGAAATGGGGGGTTTCATTTTCTTGGCTTGTTTCTATACCTTCATTTAAAAAATAAATAAATTATTCTTTTCTGTTTATACTGTAAATCGAAAAAAAGTTAACTACAAAAAAAAAGAAAAAAAAAAGGGGAGAAGAAAATTTTATTGGGGTTTCGTGGGGGGGGGGGGGAGCCGAAGCTCAACCCGCCCCTCCCCATGGCACTGTCGCAGCTCCTCCCGATTTCCACACAGTGGGGGGCCGGAGGGGATTGCGACTCTCGTGGAGGCCACAGCTCCTCCCGGCTCCACTGTGTGGGGGCTGAAGGGCCTGCGACCCCACGGCGGCCGCATTACCCTAGCTCCACTATAGGTGGAGGTCGAGGGGCCTGCGTCCTTCATGGAGGCCGTAGACTCTTCGGTAGGGCATGATCTGCCCTAGGGTTTCATCGCCTAGGGTTTTGGGCCGCCCTCCACATGATTGTATTTTTTATTATTTATAATTTTACATATATTTAAAATTTAAATTTGATGTTATTTTGTATGTAAAAAAAAAACATAATAATATAAAAAGAGGGATATATAATAATAAATATATATTACAAGTAATATATTTGTTATTATTGAAGTTTGGCTGAGATTTATATTTTTAGCAAATAACAATTATGAAAAAAATAATAATAATAAAGAGGGGAATAATATATATATGTTAATAAATTATACATTAAGCATCAGACTCAATAAAGCAATGATATCCGTGGATTTAACAATTGTTGAATGTTGTATTATTTTTAATTATTTAAGTTGGTAATTATTAGGACTCAAATTTAGATGCTAATGAGTAGATCGAATGGTGAAATTAGTTTTAAAATGTATGCTAGGGAATCTTAAATTAGCTGGGAGATGATTTTCCCAATTCCCTTATTTATTTTTAATGTAGTTTGTCCTTATAGTATTGGGTAAATTTTTGAGTTGGTAGGAAAGGGGCTAGAGTATTGTTGTAAAACCAACTTGCCATTGATGCATATCTAAGGATTTAGTAACTTGTTTAGATGCTTAAAATAACATGAGAAAAGACTGTATTTACCTGTTAATGCTTGTGCATGGTGTAATATTTTTGTAATCGCTATGTCTATAATAATAGCACGTCCTTGTTACTTTTGATGGGTCCTTGTCGTCTGGTTGCTTGTGACTGGTCATAGTCGGTCAAGTCTTCATTTAGGGTACCGACAGATAAGTAACCCTTGTATTTGCTTTTCATGTATTTAGTAGAATATGCTTCAAGAGGGATCATTATGTAATTATCGACCGAGGTGGTTGTTGTATTGCGGTTGTGTTCGCCTACATGGCAAGGATGTAAAAGTCATGAAACTTATGTAATCCTAACTATATTAAATGCCAGAGGGGTCTTGCAGTTGAGCAAACCTAGAGATGTAGCCCTCTAGGGGTGAACTCCAAGATCATATCTATGTTATGCGATACTTTTGTCACTCTTATTTCATAGTTTAAGTTATCATGAATGGTTGCATTTTGTAAGTGTATAGTTGGGAATATTAATGAAGCTAAATCTCAAGTGCATGAATTTAGTCATCTTGTTAAATGTAGTAATTAGGGTCATAAAAGATTGTAAATATGATTATGGAAAAGTATTTTGTTAATATTAATAAAAAGAAGTAAACATGGAAATAAACTCTATAGGTACAATTATTGGATTAACTTGTCTTAAAGATTGTAATTTAGATCGTAATGAATGGATAACAAATATTGGATTAGCTATCATATTACCTAGATTGAAATCTAATGGAAGCACCTCATTTGGGTATTTACCTTTTTATCTTAGTAAATGAACATCGTCATGTTAGCTATATTTCACTAAATTGGATGAATTCATTTAGCATTTAGGTTTTATTCTAAACAAATAATCCTCACCAAATTTGTTGAATAATTGGATGAACTCAATTGGTTACCCACATTTTACCCTCTCTACAAGATCTTCGTCATAATAGCTATAATGGAGCTAAAAGGGGAGAACGCATTTAGTTGTTTAAAGCTTACCCATAGCAAATGTATTCCTTCATATTAACTTTAATTTAAACTAAAAGGAGTGAACTCATTAAGTAGTTATATTTTAATCCTAATGGATGAACGTCACTATGTACTTATAATTTTAACCCTGATCGAATGAATATCATCTTGCTAACTATATTTTAATTAAGGGGATGAACTCATGTGGCTCTAGTACATTTTCACCTTAATGAAATTGAGCTCCATCTCTTAGTATTATTTTAACTTCAATGAAAGAACTCCTTGGCTATTTACATTTTATCATCTATAAATGAACTACGACTTATTAGTTGGTTATGTTTAAACCAAATGAAGGAACCTTGTTTTATTATTTACAACTTAATTCTTAATGAATGAATTTCATCTTTTTAGCCATACTTTTAACTATAAAGAATGATCTCATTTGTGGTTGGTTACTTTTATACCTAAATGAATGAACTTCGTTATACTAGTCGCATTGTATCAAAAATGGATGGACTTGTCAAGTTAACCCTACTTAAACCTTAATGGGTGAATTCTTATGCTAATTATGTTTTAACTTCATTGAGTGAATATCCTCTTGTTAGCCTCATCCCCAATCATAATAGGTGAAATGCTTCCTAAAATTCTAAGATGTCAATTCATCAAACATAACATATCCATGTCGTAAGCATTAGCTTGTAAGTAAGATATCTAGCTTAATTGGATCAATTGTCGCGAGTTGAGTTAGATGTAAGATTACGTAATCGCGTTGGGAAACTCCTTAGGTTCGTATAATCTTCCACTATGTTATCTAAGTGTTAGATAACTCCTGATTATCTTAATGTTGTAACTTATTATTAACACTCTTAATTATTATTATAAAAAAAATATATTTACACTCCATTTGAGTGTTTTTAGCTTTAACCCTTTGGGGTTTCCTGGTGGGGCATTACACTTGGTATCAGAGCCCATGTTGCAACACTGGGATCTCTAGTTTCGCTTGTGCCCTTAGTTTGTGTGTGTGTGTCTACCTTATGTTGTAGGCTTGTCCTCCATGTTGTGTGTGTGTGAATGAGCAAACCATACTTGTGTGTAACGCATGTGTTCACACCTTGTTTTCACCTTCTTGATGTGGATGTTTTGGAATGATTATAGGTGCTTTGTCTGCTTATTTCCGTCTTGGTCTACGATTCCTCTTATTCTGAAAGAGAGTCATATGTACCTTCATTCTTGAATTGTTTTACTCTTTTGACTAATCCATCTGGGTTGGTTGGTATTGTCTTGAATCTAAAAGTATGAAATGTGCTTGTTTATGGTTATGATCTATCTTAGTGAAGACCACTTGAAAAACTAGTATGGCAAATATTAATGCTTATTATGTAGTAAATTGATTGATTATGACTCTTCCTCCTCTCCCTCACTAGAGATTAAAATGTTCTGATATTGGTAATTATCTCTTATTTAAGTTTTCTTATTGCAAGAGAAAGGATGATATTTCTTGAGCCCTTGTGTGAGCCTTATAACGCTTATGTGTGTTAGATTGTGAAAAGGGATTTGGTTTGGAAGTTAATTTTGGTTAATGATAGAAAATTGTATGTTTGCATTAAGGTTTCTCCATGTGCTTTGTAAGAGTAATATAATTCAAGCCCATCTTAGGTAAGGTGCAATAATATGCGCATAGTTGATTTTGTGAAGATTGCTTGTTGTGAAAGGAATACCAAAAGAGAACATGTTATAGTAACTTCAGGAGTGTATTAATGTGTTCCTCAAAGGATTTTTTTATGTGCTTATTCAACTAGTGAGATTTAGGACCTATTTTAGTGACGCACCATTTAACTTGCCTTTGGATATAGATAATTGTCTTATTGTGTTTAGAAAGAGAAAATGAAAGATTTGTTAATTTGTATGCATTAATGTGTAACATTTAGTAGATAGCTCCTCATTTACCTTCTTGTCATAATTCAACTTTCAATGTTAGGTTTGATGTATTATTGTATTGTATTAAGAATAGTGAGTGTTCTCAAGAAGACTTGAATTACCGAAAAATTATTTGTCTTGAATTCTTGTTCGGAAAACTAGAACATTATAGTGCAACAACAATAATTGGAAATGTCATGCTAGGTTGTTTTGGCACCCTCCTAAAAGATAGTGGAATGAAAACCATGCAACTAAAATGATGGACTTATATTTGAGCAGATAGTGTGATCTTGTAGATCTTGTGTATTCGTAGGAAATAGATGATTTTTCCAACTCTCTCCCTCCTCTTGCCTAAAATATGAGGTTTTTTTTTTTTTTTTGAAACGCTATTAAGGATGCAGTGATTTAAGAAGAATTTTTATAACGCATATGAAGTTGTATGTTTGCTTTTGGCTTCTAATTGAAAGAGGAAAGTTTTTCGCCTTGGAAAAGAAAATTGCATAGTTAGTAATGTGAATGAAAATGCTTAGTGGAAATTGAGAAAGATATTGGAATGACGTTATTTCCTTGTGTAAAATTGAATTGTTAAGAATTTTAGAATGTGTATCTAGAGTAAACTTTATTTAGTGATTCATGTGTAAAGCATAATTAAAACTTCCCTTAAGTAGATGTTAGCGTGGTGTAAAGTCCTCCCCATAAATGTGACTAAACCAGTAATGGTGCTATTCCTTGTGTGTTGTAAGAAACCCGTACTTGCTATGTGTGCCCATGGGATGGTGAAGTAATCAACCATGGAGGATATGTTTGCTTATGAGTATGGAAAACCATACCTATTTATGTGATGTTGCATATTTGTTCCCTTACTGAGTGCCAACCCACAGGTTGTTGATAAGTCAGTATGTGAAGGGGTAGTATTAGGAGTCACCATTCCTTGAATAGTATGAATAGCATATGAGTAATGTCGACGCGAAGCAACTTTAGTTTCCCTATCTTGAGGAAAAATATAGTTATATAATGAAACTGTATTATAGGTGTATTCAATACTTTCCCTTATGATGCATCGATTTATGAGGTTCATGTGTGCCAACCTAATTCCTATCCTTTATTTTGAGCATATAGATGACAGTTCTTGAGCATATTGATGTATTTTAATGGAGCATCTTTTGCCTTGTCTTCATGAGAGGCATGTTATTTTCTTACATGAGTTGCCAATTGACTAGTGTTGGTAGACTTGTGGGTAGACCTTAGCCATGTATACCTCTGGCTTATGATGAGTATCCTAAGAGAAACATTGCTATGCGGGGTGTGACTGGCGCGTGCCTTATCCATGAGGTACACTACCATGCGGGATACGTCCATTGCGTGCCCTATCTGCTTGGAGTATTGCCATGCCGTGTTGAGACACGATGCGGGATGCAGTAGACATTGCCATGCGGCCTACCAATAGGTATAGGGTAGATCCATGTTGCGTGATGATGTGATACGGGGTGATGTCGAGGTGCACACTGCCCTGCCATGTGGATGTGTGACTAGGCCACACCACATGATGAGCTACTGTGATAGCTAGACGATTGTTGCTTCCTTCCTCGTTGGTGGCTAGTTGCTAGTCACGTAGTGATGTAATGTGCACTTATGATTTTCTTTTATTACTTATTTATTTATTTATTTTCATGTGGGCCAGCAAATTTATTTTATTTTGACCTTGAAGGTTTAGCCACGACCTTGCAATCTTGTTCTTACTTTATTTGATGTTGCAATTCTGGAATTATTTTCTTGTCTTACTATTGGAATTGACGATTATTATCTTTATTCTTCGATACTTTGGTGGCTAAACTGGTTTATCCTTATTGCTTTCGTATGCTAGTCTTATGTTGCAATGTGAATTCCTCTCCAAGAACATAGGAGGTGGTCTTGGATGAGTGTATACGAGGAAGTAGACATAGGGAACCTTGAGGATGGAGGTATGTGAGGCTATGAGATGGCTAGGATCCACTACCTACCTATGAGTGGTGACTATCTCTTGGAGGCTAAACACCTTACGCAACAAGGGATACTCACGAGGGTCTTGTATGGAAGGTAGCACCGCTATGGTGTACCCTAGCACCATCAAGCCCTTGAGTGAGATGTTGGATATTGATGATCATGTATTTGTTCTGAGAGCAGGCATAGAGATATTGATCGTGCATGTTACCTTTGACCGAGCATTAGACATGCTCACATGTGTCCCTTTGTGTTGTGCAAACCAGTTATGTGGATGGTTATTATGTGTAATCATGGATTAAATGGTATTAACTTATCACTATGTTACGAGACATAGTCATTTGGAAAGTTCTTTTATGTCTGGAAAGTGTAAACTATTGAGTTATATACGTTTCTCTTATTTATTGAAGGTTAACTTGGTTGTAGAAATTGATATTTGAAGCTAGTTCTATGCGATAAAGTTTTGTGAAAGAGATGAATTGGTAAAAGAAATTGATCTGGATGGCATGTTTCTTGTCCCGCTTAGTAGATTGAGTATGGTAATTGTTGCTTATATCTTTGAATTGCTTTAGATGGTGTAATGAAAGGAAGGAAGAATTCTCGTTTCTCTACTATGATTGTGTGTAAATTCTAGAATATTTCAAGAAGTGTATGATTTTAGATGCATTCTGTTAATGGATAATGACATTCATAGAGGATTTATCAATAATGTTTTAAATTGTTGGCAAAATAGTTAATTGTGCAAATTGATAATTATTAATTGAGTTTAAGGGCTAATACGTGTTGTATGACTTCCGCTTAGCCTTGCAACTTCCAAGAGTAAGTCGGAGCCTAGGGGGGGAGAATGTAATGCCCCTACCCTAGTCAGCCTTGTAAAATCCATTTGACCTTGGTTGACTTCCTATGTGGCATTCTTGAATGGTTGATTAACCATGATGTAATGTTGTAGATTAGATAATATAAATAATTGTGCATACCTATTAGTGTGCTTTTGCACTAATTCTTGTGTAAATGTAATTGTTTCCTAAATCTTGTTATAAATCTCAAGCTAACGCCTTCATTAATATGTATATATATGTATGCTTACGTGACTCATGGTTGCAGGAGATTGCAGGTACTATACCGCCTTGGTGCGAGGTTCCTCTCCTTTAGGATTTGCAGGGTTGAGTATACATCCTTCATCCTTAGAATTCAAATTAGGTGGTCATAAAACTCTCGTCTTGCCTTAGCCATGATCAGGTGAGCGTCGTGCGTGGTCCGTAGGGTTCCTTTGTCGTTTGGGTTGCGTGTCATGTGATTGCTGGATTTCTTGGTTTGCATGTCTTGCATGTGGGGAATGGAGTATTTTATCCTAAGTATTTAATTCAATTTATGTGTGGAAGTACACATTAGTAATTGAGAAATTTAAAATAGATAGTTTTTTTTATATGATTAATCGTTAATTTAAGATATCGCTTTATTTATATTTGTAGCAAGCTTAAGTAATTAAAATTGAAATAATGTGTTCATTTACACATTAGTAGTTGAGGAATTAAAATAAATAGGTTTCCTTCATGAGATTAGTCATTTATTAAAAAGATCGCTTTATTATGTGTAGCGAGTTTAATTTAATAGTTAATTTTAAATAATGAATTTAATTAGTTTATGCGTTTTGAAAAAAGGAAACATTTAAAGTTATTTGAAATATAATTAATTTAACCACTTTTGCATTTTGGAAAAGAAAGGGTAAATTTTATTATTTAAAGAAAATTATTTTAATTTATAAAGTTGATATAGTGTAAAAGGTTGATTTTGGAAATTTATTTAATTTAAATGCATTACCCTTGTCAATAGTTCGAAATATAAAGTTGCCTAATTAATATTGAAAAAATTAAAATTAAGATCAAAATAAGAGAGAAATATATTAATTAGAAAATCAAGTTAAATCACTTTAACAATTGAAAGAAATTATCATTTCTTTTTATTTTAAAAAGGACTTAATTTTCAAAATTAGAAATTAGGTCAAAAGGGGTTTTCCATTTAACCTAAGTTGAAAAATATTTTGGGGGTTGAATTCTTTTTTGGAAAAAAAAATAAAAATATGGGGATGGAGATTTGGGGATTTTGGGGAAGGATGGATTTTTCTACAGCTGCAAGTTGGGCTCTTCTTCAAAAAAATTCTTGCCAGGAATGCTAAAGGAGGTAGGTTTCTTGTTCATCTTTTATTTCATTTTAAATAAAAAGAAAATGTGTTTGGTTCTTTCTTAAAATCTGAGTTCTAGTTTTGAAAATAATGGTGGACATTGGATCAAGAATGTTGTTATTGTTTTATGATTTAGCAAATCTTACCCATCTGAAATTATTGGGTTTTTTTGGGGGAAAATCATGAACTTGCTGGGAAACTTTTCCCCATCCTGATATTTTGGTCATTTTGGAAAAATATGTGACTGTGATAAGAAAATAATGAAATGGAGGATTTCGTTTTCTTGGCTTGTTTCTATACCTTCATTTTAAAAAAAATTAAAATTATTCTTTTCTATTTATACTGTAAATCAAAAAAAAAATTAACTACAAAAAAAAAAAAAAAGGGGAGTAGAAAATTTTATTGGGGTTTCAGGGGGGGAGCTGAAGCTCAACCCGCCCCTCCCCACGACGCCGCCGTAGCTCCTCTCGGTTTCCACACAGTGGGGGCCCAGAGGGGACTGCGACTCTCGTGGAGGCTGTAGCTCCTTCCAGCTCCACTATGTCGGGGCCGAAGGGCCTGCGACCCCATGGCGGCCGCAGTACCCCAGCTCCACTGTAGGGGGAGGTCGAGGGGCCTGCATCCTCCATGGAGGTCATAGACTCTCCGGTAGGGCACGACACACCCTAGGGTTTCATTGCCTAGGGTTTTGGGCCGCCCTCCACATGATTGTATTTTTTATTATTTATAATTTTACATATATTTAAAATTTAAATTTGATGTTATTTTGTATGTAAAAAAATATATATAATAATATATAAAAAAAAAGGGATATATAATAATAAATATATATTACAACTAATATATTTGTTATTATTAAAGTTTGGTTGAGATTTATATTTTTAGCAAATAACAATTATGAAAAAAAAAAAAGAGGGGAATAATATATATATTTTAATAAATTATACATTAAGCATCGGACTCAATAAACTAATGATATCCATGGATTTAACAATTGTTGAATGTTGTATTATTTTTAATTATTTAAGTTGGTAATTATTGGGACTCAAATTTAGATGCTAATGAATAAATCGAATGGTGAAATTAGTTTTAAAATGTATGCTAGGGAATCTTAAATTAGCTGGGAGATGATTTTCCCAATTCCCTTATTTATTTTTATTGTAGTTTGTCCTTATAGTATTGGGTAAATTTTTGAGTTGGTAGGAAAGGGGCTAGAGTATTGTTGTAAAACCAACTTGCCATTGATGCATATCTAAGGATTGAGTAACTTGTTTAGATGCTTAAAATAACATAAGAAAAGACTATATTTACCCGTTAACACTTGTGCATGGTGTAATATTTTTGTAATCACTATGTCTATAATAATAGCACGTCCTTGTTAGGTTTGTTGGGTCCTTGTTGTCTAGTTGCTTGTGACTGGTCATAGTCGATCAAGTGTCCATTTAGGGTACCGATAGTTAAGTAACCCTCGTATTTGCTTTTGATTTATTCAGTAGAATCCGCTTCAAGAGGGATCATTATGTAATTATCGACCGAGGTGGTTGTTGTATTGCAGTTGTGTTTGCCTACATGGCAAGGATGTAAAAGTCATGAAACTTATGTAATCCTAACTATATTAAATGCTAGAGGGGTCTTGCAGTTGAGCAAACCTAGAGATGTAGCCCTCTAGGGGTGAACTCCGAGATCATATCTATGTTATGCGATACTTTTGTCACTCTTATTTCATAGTTTAAGTTATCATGAATGGTTGCATTTTGTAAGTGTATAGTTGGGAATATTAATGAAGCTAAATCTCAAGTGCATGAATTTAGTCATCTTGTTAAATGTAGTAATTAGGGTCATAAAAGATTGTAAATATGATTATGGAAAAGTATTTTGTTAATATTAATAAAAAGAAGTAAACATGGAAATAAACTCTCTAGGTACAATTATTGGATTAACTTGTCTTAAAGCTTGTAATTTAGATCGTAATGAATGGATAACAAATATTGGATTAGCTGTCATATTACCTAGATTGAAATCTAATGGAAGCACCTCATTTGGGTATTTACCTTTTTATCTTAGTAAATGAACATAGTCATGTTAGCTATATTTCACTAAATTGGATGAATTCATTTAGCATTTATGTTTTATTCTAAACAAATAATCCTCACCAAATTTGTTGAATAATTGGATGAACTCAATTGGTTACCCACATTTTACCCTCTCTAAAAGATCTTCGTCATAATAACTATAATGGATCTAAAAGGGGAGAACGCATTTAGTTGTTTAAAGCTTACCCATAGCAAATGTATTCCTTCATATTAACTTTAATTTAAACTAAAAGGAGTGAACTCGTTAAGTAGTTATATTTTAATCCTAATGGATGAATGTCACTATGTACTTATAATTTTAATCCTGATCGAATGAATATCATCTTGCTAACTATATTTTAATTAAGGGGATGAACTCATGTGGCTCTAGTACATTTTCACCTTAATGAAATTGAGCTCCATCTCTTAGTATTATTTTAACTTTAATGAAAGAACTCCTTGGCTATTTACATTTTATCATCTATAAATGAACTACGACTTATTAGTTGGTTATGTTTAAAACCAAATGAAGGAACCTCATTTTATTATTTACAACTTAATTCTTAATGAATGAATTTCATCTTTTTAGCCATACTTTTAACTATAAAGAATGATCTCATTTGTGGTTGGTTACTTTTATACCTAAATGAATGAACTTCGTTATACTAGTCGCATTGTATCAAAAATGGATGGACTCATCAAGTTAACCCTACTTAAACCTTAATGGGTGAATTCTTAAGCTAATTATGTTTTAACTTCATTAAGTGAATATGCTCTTGTTAGCCTCATCCCCAATCATAATAGGTGAAACGCTTCCTAAAATTCTAAGATGTCAATTCATCGAACATAACATACCATATCGTAAGCATTTGCTCGTAAGTAAGGTATCCAACTTAATTGAATTAATTATCGCAAGTTGAGTTAGATGTAAGGTTACATAATCATGTTGGGAAACTTCTTAGGTTCGTGTAATCTTCTGTTGTGCTATCTAAGCATTAGATAACTCCTGATTATCTTAATGTTGTGACTTATTATTAACACTCTTAATTATTATTATAAAAAAAAAGAAATTTACACTCTATTTGAGTGTTTTTAGTTTTAACCCTTCGGGGTTTCCTGGTGGGGCATTACACATATAATTGCTAATTTGTATTTTCTTTAAATTCGCCTAAACCCTAATAGGTTGTTCTCTCCTAGTCCACCCCAAATTTTTTTTGGATACTTGCATTCATCTTGCAATCAATGATCCTCAATTGGAGCCATGATTAGGACTACAAAAGTTTTAGGGTTTTTTGTTTGGTTATTGCCCATTAATATCTTGTTGAAAAACCTTAAACCCTTTAAGATATGCATCTTGTTGATCTATTTTGTCATTGACTTATTGTTCTTGGTTGTAGGTCACCTTAGTCATGACTTTAGGGTATTGCACCATTTAAATTATTGATCTTGCATGTTAGGTTTTATGTTTTACCTGATTCTTGTTTTCACCTTAGTCTTGTGTTTAATTGTTGGGCTTTGTGTTCTTAGCCCATGATCCCCCATGCCCCTTGAGTTCCTAGTGAGTGTTAAGCGTTTTTGTTAACTAAACCCGTTAAGTGCTGGGCCTCATCATTGAAGCCTACATTGTCACTAGGGGATCTCGCAAGCTCTAGTGACCCTATGAAATGAATGATATCATCTTATATGGTACACAAATAAGCTCTTTGCTAAAGCGTGACTTATCATTGGAGACTCCTACAAGTTCCAACGATGAATAATGAATTACATGGCTTGTGAGCCCAAACATATCGATGGAGCATACATTATCATTGAAGCTTCTTCTAAGCCCCATAGATCTAGTGACATGAGAAGAAACTGAAACATGGAGGTCCACGTGGAAGTTTATAGGGAAATGATGGGTTAAGACAAAGGCATATTGTTGGAACTTATGTTTTTGTTGGAGAATTCCTTAAGCTCTAGCAACCCAATAATCAGAAGAAGAGAAGAGCCATGTCACTGGTAGTCATGACCCCATTGGTGAAGCCTGAAGAATCATTGGAGCCTCTTCCAAGCTCCAACAAACCAACCCTGAAAGTAAAAGGGACATATGTAGTGGTTTATGTGTTAGCTTGTGTAGATGCCAAAATCTAGCGTAGCAAGGATATCATCAGAGTTGTGAATGTTGTTGGAATATATTATGGGTTTCAATGACCCAATGATGCCACCATGAATATGTGACTAGGACATCAGATAGAGCTCAAGTGTATCATTGGATATGTTTTCAAGCTCAAATGAACCAATAACTAACTTGATTGGAAAGATCATATCGATGAAGAATATTCAAACTCGTTTGATGTTCATTGATCTTTTAGATCAATGGTTAGGATTCAAACTGAATGATAGCTAGATTGACAACAATAAATTTTGCATGCTCATGCATTAATGCAAGAAAATTGATCGATTTGAGTGGGAATTTATTGCCAATTATTGTTGTGAATTAATTGTTGAACTTCTCAAAGCTCTTGACGTAGGTAGTGGTGAGATTGAAGGTATTCACTCATGAAATAAAGTTATTTTTTAGTTTTAAAGCAAGTGTTGGTGATAGTAAGTTGTTTGGATCCTATTTACTTATACTATGAGCTTTATTTATTCTTATGAAGATTTTTAAGCTTTAGATTATGGTTTTTCATAAAGTTTTAATCACCAGAATTAAAACCTTAATTTTTCTAAGCCTATGAAAAATTGAAGATAAAGGAAATAAATTCTAGCTTCCCTCTACCAAGAGAATTAGTGGCACCTTATCAAAAATTTCAAGCCCTAACATCATAACTAGATTAATAGAGGTTTACTTAAAATCTCCTCATAGCCAAAACCTAAGACGCAAAAGAAGGATAAGGATTTTTGTAAAGATTTAATTGATCAACTTCCTAGTTCATCTCAGAGGCCAAGACACTAGCAAGGTACTCACCCTAATATGTAGAGATTTGAGGATTTTCAAAGGGGTCTCAGGGATGCCATAACCTCTAGATCATGGTTACAATTTCTTCAGATATCAATACAACAAGATGTTTAGAAAAATGGTAGTCTGCAATCCATGGAAACTATAAGGAAGTTAAGTAACAAAACAACTTCCTACACTAACCTTGAGAGGAGGATAATGAAATTTTTTTAGAGATTATTACAAAAGATACATAACAAAAATAAAAATAAATAGAATGCATACCATAATATAGTGATTTACATGGGGAAATACCTTTCGAGAGAAAAACCTCATACTCCAAAAGCTGCCCAATATATTATTCAAGAATCAATAACATATTACAATGTACTTGTAGAGAAAGATTATCATAAGATTATCACCAATTAGAGGCTCAAAGGTAACTCAATAGCTATAAGACTCTTAAACACAACCTCTATCTCATGAACCTCATATATAGGAGATATAATACATGAAACTGTCAAAGCGTATTACAAAACCATGGAATAAAACCACCCAATAAAGTGGAACCAACCTTATCTCCAATATAGACTCCTTATGATGTGTCAAAACACACATCAACATGTGCACCTCCCTTTTATAGCTCATTTATGTCCCCGATGCATTTTTATATTTCCTATTTTAGGAGACCAAACTTTTGGAGGCCATAACTTGTGAACTCGGTGTCTGATTGATGAATTGTTTGAAGCACTGGAAAGCTCATGACATGCTCTATCACCTCCTAACTTGCTATTTCAGTTACACCCACTTTTCAGGCTATCTTGGAGCCTCTAAAGTCCTCAAAATTGAATTTGAAACATTTATTGCAACTTTCAAAAATGAAAACTTTAATATCTTCGAATCTAGTTATGATCTTGCAACAAAAATTCACTGGCATGCTTATCTATCCCATCTGAAGCTTTGGGGAAAATTTAGAACCAATTCATGCTCAAACAAAAAACTTACTATAAATAGTAACCTTATATAAATGCAAGCTTGAGACACCATTTTCCCAACATTCTCCCACTTGTCGAACACCTTGCAAGAGAAAAGGGTGTATCTATACAATTAATTAATTTCTAGGGTCCATGAGGCCCATAGAATCCAAACACCATCTGAACTTGTCTATCATCACAACATTAGTTAATGAATCTGCAACATTTATCAAAGTCTCTACCTTGACCATGGATATGCAATAATGCCAATTGAGGTTTTTAGTGGTACTAAATGTGTTTGTAAATGTGGAGCTCAACAAAGACACTACCCAAAATTATTTTTCAGAGAGAAAGGTAATTTAGTTTAGAGATGGAGAATGATTCATGGTTATCATAAAAGATTTCATATGCTAGGTGTTTAACCTGGATACAAGTTTTCATGAGAACGTTAGTTTGAGTTAATTCCATGATAAATACCACAAACTAGAAAATGATTATAAGAGGAAGTGATTGCCCTATCACATGCTAAGAATAAATAAATAGTGGCAACATTTTTTTGAATTTGAGGAGCCTCCTCTCTCTATGAAGTTATTTTAGGAATACTTTGAAAAGACTTACTAATCCATGTGTCACGTGTTGGGATTTGATGCCCATATGCGCATGCCAATTTATCTGATGGTTCTCATTGTGGATGTCACAGATAAAAAATGTTAATTATTTGGTTATGCTACTTATCTAGTTGAGGAAATAAGAAAATCCCTTGCTTATGTCAAGAAGAGCAATGCGATCATTAGTTTCAAGCATTATTCTTTATTGATGCACTTTATATTCTACAAGGGTCAAGAAAAAAATATCTAGCAATCCCCATTCATTTTAAGTTCATATGATGATGAGGATTTCCTAAACCCTATCCAAATGTGGATATTTATGTAGGGTAGAAAATGTGACATGGCTCATTGTTTTCCCTTTGAAGAATTTTTTGTGAAATAAGTCTACATGGAATTGGGGAATCCATAGGATTATAGGTTGTCTAACAAATTATGAAGTTTATAAGGCCTAAAGGTCATGAAAATAGAGTAGCGATTGGGGTGACTAGTATACATTCTGGGAGTGCATGAAGATAAAGAGTCTATGGAGTTGAAGGAACCCTGTTTTAATAGATAGAGTTGCTTTCTTAGAGATTGTTAGGTATATTGTAGGATCAAACTTTATGCACTTGAAAAGCCACAACAAGAAGTCTTTTCTACTTGCTACCTTGCAGTTTGGAGACTTTAGAGTCGCTCCTTTTGAGGGTTATTCTCTTCTTAAATAAATGTTCAAATTTTTTAAATTCCTAATTGACCATGATAGAAAAGGGTTTGAACTTGATAATTTTATTAATGATTCCAATATTTTATTTGGTCTAGGTGGGTACAATCATAAGTATTTTGTGAAACATGATTTAATAAAAAACTAGGTTGATTGTGAGCATGTGGAAAGAACAATTTCCATCTTTAATAAAATTTAAGTAATTGAAAGATGGATATGGAAGCTTAATCCATCATAAAAAGGTTCCTTTATGGACAAAGAAGAGGATGAAATCAAAATAATTGAATTGTTGTTCCAGCATGAGTCTGAGTTAGTGGCAAATGTGCCAATTGAGGTTTTTAGAGTAGCGAGTGTTTTACCACCAACACAAAATGTTAGAGCTATAGGAGAAGAGGTTGTCACACGAATAGGTCATATGTCTCCACAACCTACTCTTAAAATAAGTTTCCTAATAGATGAGGGTGAGGGAAGTGATGATTCACATAAAGTTTAGGTATTACAAAAGCATATAATAGAGGAGTATGTGCCACTAGAAGGCATGCACAAAATTGTATTTGAGCCTTTTGATCATATCTCTGATGATGTTAGATTATTGGGAAGTAGAAAATTAATAGCAAATGATGATTTTGTCAACTCTGGGGAATTCCAAGATTTCACTTTAAAATTTAAAGGAGAGAAAACAAGAAAAAGAGTTGAAAAATTAATCCTAAAATGCATTCTCAAATTTTCAATGAATTTTGGGGAGTAGATAAAGAAATAAAAGATATGACTATTGAAAAGGGAAGAAGATTGATTCAGGAGACAGGTGTAATGACTTTTCCTAGCTGGGATATTTCTTCTTCAATTATTTTTAATAATTTAAGGAGAAATCAAAACATTAAAGTGATATTGAGCTTAGGAGTTGTCAATAGGCTGTATACAGGATCAAGATTCAATCCCAATGACAAAACTTTAGCTACTTGGGTTGTTTATCCACTAGGGAAAATACCATTGACCATTGAGGATCCAAGTAAAATTTATGGTCACCTTGTTTTCCATAGACTAGCAAATACTAACTCGGTGGAGGTTGTTGATTTAACTATAAATGAAACAAATTTTACTAAATCACATATTGAGAAGTTCCACAAAGAGAATGAGAAATAGAAGAAGATAAATGTGGAATTATAGGATAAAATGAGTTCTTCAACAAGTGCTACACCTATTTCTATTATGCAAACAACCTTGGAGCTTGAGAAGAAACTAATTGAAGCATCAGTGATAAAAACAAAGTGATGAATAATGATGAACAACAAATACCCTAACTGGTATAGAGGAGGGGGGGGGGTGAATCAGTACATACAAAAACTTCTCTGCAACTTATCAGGTTAAAACAATACTAACCAGTTCTCTTCATTACTAAACTTAACCATGGAAATACTGGTTAAACACGGTAAGACTTCAGACAACATAAACCGGTAAAACTAAACACTTCAAATACATTCAATACTTGATAACTATTTCACTCATAAACATATGCATGTGGTATATCAGCAATACCATAACCATTAGCTCTGCATGCATAATCACTCAAACAAAGAATTCTTAATCATCACATGAAAAATGCACAACTCATGACACATAGATTTTTCACGTGGAAACCCAAATGGGAAAAACCACGGTGGGGATGAATACCCACAAGCTTGTTTTGAACTCTTTTTAAAATCACTCTGTTACAATCCTAGTTCAATTAAAGACTTTACAATAAGGTTCTGCTAGGAACCAGTCCTATTAAAGATCACCCGGTTAAGGGATGGCTATATACCATGTTAAAGGTTGAAACCCTGTTAAAGGTTACCTCGCTAGAGGACTTAAAGTACTCAATGAACTTGAGTCACCTAATTAGAGGATTTACAGTAAGCCTGTTAAAGCTACTCGACAAAGGGATTTTCCTTCTATTGAAATGGTTAGAAGACAACAGGTAAAACTCTGATATGATAACAACACTATATGCTAAGGAAGATCCTTTTTAGTTCCTCTACTCTGCAATCACACTCTGTAGTTTTCGCTCACTGGTTTGGCAAGTATCTCATCACTCAGATACATACACAACTTTTTCCAACAATAACAATATCAAAACTCATCGACCTTATAGACAATAATTAGGTCGGTAACACAAACCCTAAACCCTAAGCATCTTAGGTTTACAATTACAAGCGGTCCAATCTTGACCATCCAAACACTTTTCATAGAATGAAACAATCTCAAATAGATCACAAGTCATTGTGCATCATTCATTCTTCACCACACATAGAAATCAGCAACCCATCACGCTTTCTTCTTATACCGCTAAGAAGAATGTTCATTCCCGAGGTAGACATTTAATGCAGTCGATCTTCACATGCAAGATCCTCAAGGAAATCCTTCACGTGCACAAAATTGATGTGGCATCTTGATCTCATCCTTAATTCTTATCTAACTCATCACAAAATATCATCGGTTGCATCGCACAAGCTAGATTGCCAAGTCGGAAACCCTAATGATGAGACTACCAACCGCTAGTCACACTTAGTGAAACCCTGACACCGGTTCACTACATCTCTTCATACTAGTTAACCTGTATCACTTCCAAGCTTCATATCGGTGTATACCAGTGTACCTTCTTGAACACATATTGAAATCAATGACAACATACTTTGTCACTAGTTCATCATATGCCAACAATCTCTCCCTTTGGCATTGATGACAATACTTAGTGCAGCATTGCAATTATAAACATCGTAGACCAGTGCATCTAAAATATCTTCATCAGGTATCTTCTCCCCTATTATATATCTTCTCCCCCTTTGA
Organism: Cryptomeria japonica; assembly: GCF_030272615.1. Lineage (NCBI taxonomy): Eukaryota > Viridiplantae > Streptophyta > Pinopsida > Cupressales > Cupressaceae > Cryptomeria > Cryptomeria japonica. The sequence goes on from NC_081407.1 coordinate 960,505,364, forward strand.
CAACAATGCCAAAGTGGAGGCACAAGTTTCCATACTCCACTATGCTATTCCCCCTATGGAGTAGCATCCTTCAACACATCAATCCTGAAAGATTTGTCACTATAATACTTGACTTATGTGGAGCACACATCTTTAGTTTACTTCATGAAGGGGAAAAACCCCTAATTCACCTCGCAAATAGGTAAATTTAGTCTTCGGTAAGGGCTTAGTGAATATGTCTGCTAGCTGCTACTTACTGGAAACATGTTGTAATACGACCTCTCTATTTTGAACCTTCTGTCTTAAGAAATTATACTTGAGCTCAATGTGCTTAGTTCTAGCATACAATACCAGATTCTTGGAAATATTGATTGCACTAGTATTGTCATAAAATATACACACCGGTTCAGATATAAGTACTTTGAAGCCATTCAGTACATGTTTTATCTAGATTGCCTGAGTGCAATTCATAAGTGTTGCCACATACTTTGCTTTAGTTGTAGACTGATAAATATAGCTCTGCTTTTTTCTTCTCCAGGAGATTAGTCTTCCACCAAAAAACAATGCTCCACCGGTTGTGCTCTTCCGGTCATCCACATTACCTGCCCAATCTGCATCGGTAAATACCTTGAGATTAAAATCACCATTGTATGGATACCACAATCCATAGTCAACAGTCCCTTTCAGATATCTAAGAATCCTCTTTACCACTACCAAGTGGGATTCTCTTGGACTCTTCTGAAAATGAGCTACTATTCCCACTGCATGCGTGCAATATCTGGTCTATTGTGCACCACATAGTGCAGCATACCAATCATTGACCGATACTCCTTCTCATTGACTAACACTGAATCATCTTTCTTAGTCAGTTTACTGCCGGTCACCATCGATGTACTAACTAGTTTGCTCTCCTCCATGACAAAGGTCTTCAATACCTCTTTGACATACTTGGACTAGGTAATAAAGATACCCTCTTTCATTTGTTGAATCTGTAAACCAATGAAGAACTTTATCTCTCCAATCAAAGACATCTTAAACTCTTTCTTCATTTCATCTACAAAAGCATGACTCATTTCATCATCTCCTCCCAAGATTATGTCATCTACAAATACTTCACAGATCAGAATCTGATCACCTTCAAATTTCAGGTATATGTTTGTCCTCACTTGTTCTCTGAAATCCTATTTTCACAAGATGAGAGTGTAACCATTCATACCATGCCCTTGGTGCTTGTTTCAATCCATACAGGGCATTGTGTAATCTACACACCATGTTACTATCTTCTGATAAGGCAAATCCATCCGATTGCTCAATATAAACTTTCTCTTCTAAGATTTCATTCAAGAATGCAGACTTCACATCCATCTAGTATACCTTAAATCCCTTGAATGCTACAAATGCAAGTAGCATTTGGACACCTTCCAGTCTAGCCACAGGAGAAAAGGTTTCTCCATAGTCTTCTCCCTCATCCTGAGCATATCCCTTGCATACAAGTCTTGCCTTGTTTCTCACAACCATGCCTTCCTCATTTAGCTTATTCCTGAAGACCCATTTGGTACCTATGACATTATTATGTTCTGGTCTGGGTACCAAAGACCATGTTGCATTCTTTTCTATCTGGTCTAGCTCCTCTTCCATTGCCTTAATCCAGTCTTAATCTATAAGTGCTTCTCTGGAAGTCTTGGGCTCCAATTCAAAAATCATGCAAGAGTTTTCTTTCACTTTTCTTCTTGTGAGTATCCCTGCATCTTTATCTCCTATGATTTGCTTTAGCTCATGATGTAGTTTCACATATCTAGGAGTGACTCTAGCTGGTTCTGCTTCCTTCTCCTCTTCTTCTGCACTTACTTCTTCTTCTTCAGCTTCTACTGGTACAGGAACACTAAGGTCTTTACTTGTTTCTTTTTTAATCGATTCCCAAAAGGCTATACCCAGTTCATCTTCCACTTTCTCTCTACAGGTTTCCTCAGACTCCTCAGGGGATTCATCAACCTTGACATTGATACTCTCAACAATTTTCTGTGTTCTATTGTTGTAGCACTCAAGAGCTTTACTCTTAGTGGAATATCCTAGAAATATTCCTTCATCACACTTAGCATCAAACTTTCTCAGATGCTCACCTCTCTTGATATAACACTTACTACCAAATACTTTAAAATAACTCATAGTGGGAGTCTTCCCGGTCCAATACTCATAAGGGGTTTTATTTTTACCTTTCTTGATGAGTACCCGGTTCATAGTATAGACTGCAGTGCTTACTGCTTCTCTCCAAAAAGTGTGAGCAACCTTTCCTTGGATCAACATTGTTTTGGCCGCTTCAACTAGAATCCTATTATTCCTTTTTGCTATGCCATTCTGTTGTGGTGTCCTTGGGGCAGACAATTGCCTCTTGATACCACTATCTTCATAGTACTTGTTGAATTCATCAGAAGTGAATTCACCTCCTTGATCAGTTCTTAGGCATTTTATCTTTTGACCACTTTCCTTCTCTACTAATGCTCTAAAGGCTTTGAACTTTCCAAACGCCTCAAACTTGTCTTTCAAGAATGTGAACCACATCATTCTTGAGCAGTCATCAGTAAGAATCATGAAATACCTATCTCCCTAAATACTTCTAGTTTTCATAGGACCACACAAATCAGTATGGACAAGATCAAGTAAGTTTTTTGCTGAAAAAGACTTACCTTTGAAAGTTGAGGAAGATATCTTCCCAAGTTGACATTCTCTGCATAAAGCATTCTCTGGTTTGTTCAGCAAAGGTAATCCTCTTACTGCTTTGATCTTACTAGCCTTTACAATATTATCAAAGTTCATATGACAAAGTCTCATATGCCATATCCAACTATCATCAAACTTCACTATCAGACACCAACTTATCTTGGCATTTAGCTAAAACAAGTTACTTATGGTCTGCTTACTGGTGGCAATAAGTTCACCACTCTTTACAATTATATTGCAAATTCCACCTTTGAACTCAAGAACGAGTCCTTTATCATTTAGCTGAGAAACACTCAATAGGTTATGCTTAAGACCTTCTACCTAGTAGACGTCATCCACACTGCTCTTTCCATTTAGTGAGATGGATCCTTTTCCTTTTACCAAGCACATTGCATCATTGCCAAATCTGACAACACCTCCATCATATTCTTCTAGAGACAGGAACTTTCCCCGATCACCAATCATGTGGTGAGAACAACCACTATCAATAATCCACTCATTATAGTTGTCAATGTGAGAGACAAGTGCTTTCTTGTCAGACACTTCTTCCTTTACAACTACAAACCCTATGTCTTCATTCTCTTCATCCTCAGATTCTTCATTAGTAACACCTTCATCCACTACAACAAGACAATTTCTTCTATTTCCTCCTTTATGCTTTCTAAACCTCTCTGTTTTATCCTTATTGTCATTGTTAGGACAGTTAACAACTATATGTCCTATCTTATTGCAGGAAAAACATTTTAAAGGAAGCTTACCTTTGTATTTTCTAGTGCCTTTTGGAAGTCTCTTTGCAAGAAGAGATACAAACTCCATTAGAATCTCTTCATCATCCATACCTCTGCTTTGCATGGATTCATAACTAGTACTTACTTGTTTTCCTTTTCTAGTTGGTGCAATAGATGCTCTAAAGGCTAACTCAGTCTTCTGAACACTGCCATCATGGCTATTCAACTCATATGCAGTCAACTTTGCAATGATAGGTTCTAAGGATACCTCAATTTTATTAATAGACCTTAGCTCCTCAATAGCAGCAACTCTGATTGCATAGACCGGGAATAATGATCTCAAAACTTTACTAACAATGGTGGCATCTTTAATTGTTCCACCAGTGCTCTTGATATCTCCAACAACAGTCTTGATCCTTATGTCATATTGTTGAATGGTTTCACCTTCAACCATCCTCATGTCTTCAAATTTTCCTCTAAGGCTCTCTTCCTTAGCTAGCTTGACATGCTCATCATCACCATAAATAGTTTTCAGTGTGTCCCATACATCCTTAGGAGTATCCTTATCTTGTACATCAATGATCTTAATGTTGGCAAATGCACACTCCAATGAGATAATGTAGGTGATTGAAGGTTTTGTCATTGATGGAAACCTTACATTCCTATGACACTGGCAAGACAATTTACCGGCACTGGCAAAGACAGACTCTACATCGGCACAGAGACCACCGACAATAAAAGGAAGCATACTGGCACAGAAGCCAACAGGAATTTTGTTTGTAATATATTTTGTTAATTATTGTAAAAACATTGTAAGCTAACTTGACAAGTTGTAAAATGACTCATATATATAAGAGATCATTGTAGAATATTTTGTAATAGATGGAAGGAAATATATAGGTGAAATAAGACAAACCTATTATGCGAATTATAGGTTAAGGGTTTATGTATGAAGCAGAGCTATAAACCGGTATTGGATCTAGCATAGTAGATGCTATTTTCAAGCAGTACAAGACATTGGATTTATATAATCTATTTTGTAAGTCAGTGAGACTTCCCATTTTGTAATTGAGTAGTGAGCTTTAGGCACTTGGCCTTCCTACATGTGCAGGCCCCTCTTGTAGTAGTAATATTCTCTTATTGGCTAGTAAGTGAATATTGTGGGTCACAAATCCCACAGAGGTTTTCCCCACACCGGGTTTCCTCATTAAACTACTGTGTTATGGTGTGTTTTTCATGTGGTTGTTGTTATATCTATTTATTGCATTATTTCTTGTTTATCAGTATACAGTATTGATATGCTTTACATGTTTTAAGTTAAGAAAATCTTATAACCAGTTAGCTACTGATTCACCCCCCCCTCTTAGTATCTGTGGGAATCCTAACAATTGGTATCAGAGTTTGGTCCTCTATTTTCAAAAGCCTAACAGCTTGAGGAAGATCTTGACACCGCTAGAGATGGAAAACTTGATGAAGCAATTAGAATCAACTCTCTCAGAGTATGATGCACAAAAGTTAAAAAATATCAAACTTGAAGATGACCTAAAGGCTACACAAGATATTATTCAAGCACTTCAAGAAAATCTTACCATTGCAAGAAATAAGAGAAGAGAAATATGTGAAAAGATGCAAAATGAGAATGATGAAAAGGAAACTCTTAGTGATCTGATGAATAAGTTGAAACAAGAAAACATAACAACAAAGAATGAGATGCAGAATATGACTATGAGATTTTGTAAAGAAATTGAAGATAGAAAGAAGAATGAAGAAGACTTGACTAGAAGACTAAATGATGCTGTAAATGAAAACACAAGACTTATTTATGAAAATGATATGTTGAAGACAAATCTGATGCATGCACAAAATAACTCAAATGAACTCATGAGATAGAAAGGTATCTTGGAAAGAGAATTGGATACTACAAATCAGCACAAAGAAAAATTCAAGAAAAGCTCAAAAGAACTTGGTGACTTGTTGAAGAATTGGAAACCTAATGGTGACACTAATGGTCTTGGCTTCGAAGTTGGTGAAAGCTCCAATACTACAAACACACAGGATCAAGACAAACCGGTAAGACAACCTACTACTTATAAATTTAATGGAAAATGTTTTAATTGTAACAAGTATGGTCATAGAGAAAATCAATGAGATCTAGAAATTATCAAAGCACAAATACACCCACCGGTCAATGTTCCAAATGCAACAAAGTTGGTCATAATTTAGAGAATTGCAGAATGAATGTAAGATGTTATGTTTGTGGAAGATTTGGACACTTATCTAATCAATGCAGAACACAAACTGGCATAGGATATGGAAAAGATATTCAGAAAAATAATGTGACTTGTTATGCCTGTAACAAGATTGGACATATTGCTAAATTTTGTAGAAGCAAGTCCTCACCAGTAAATAACAAAGGTCCTGGTTTAAAAGGTAAAGAAAAGGTTGAACAAGTTAAGCAGGAATTCTCAAAATAATGGATCAGGAAATCAGATCTAAATGGTGATAGGAACACTCCTGCACCGACAAAAGAGAGTAACACTCCACCGACAGGAGACTCTTCATCTAACTAAAGAAAATTCCCTTGAGGGTTTGGCAATCAAATGTGAAACATGCTATTATTCCCTTGGTTGATGGTGAGAAGTTGAAATTACTTCTATACCAGTAGATAAGTTAAGTCATTACTTAATCGGCAAGCATTAAATGTGGTGGTTGGTCAAATTAACATTATAAATCAAGTGTTTTGGCTCCAAATTCATTTCACCGAGCATTCAAATCTTTGGGAGTGCGAAAATTCCTGAGCGAAGGCATTCCAAGCAAAGAAGAGAAGAAATTCATCAAGCAATCATCCTTAAGGCAGATAAAGGTATTTATATCCATGGCTTCTTCATCTGTTTCTGAATTCATAGCAAACCCTATTGTAGTTGAAGTGATTAAATGCCCTAGACCCGTATTCCAGTTAGTTCCCAAGATTGCCAAGAAAGATGATAATGTTGGTGCATTTTCTCAAATCCCCAAAGGAGTAGTTTTTGCTGAAGACCTTAGAATGCACATACATTGTCACATAGAAGAATTAGGTGATAAGGAAATCAAGAACATGTATAAATCAGTAATCTGTGATGAAATCGACAATGTTAAAGCTAAACACAAGATAGTGGAAACCCTAGGTTTCACTGAAATCCTCAGTATTCTGGATTTTCCTAAGGATGTTATAAGGATAGTTCTAAGAAGGGTCCATGGTGAATTCTTTTGGTTGGACTCAATTCACAAAATTACAAAAGAGGTAGTAAAAGCTGTGATAGGGTTACCTTCCACCAGTAACAGGCCTGATAAAACAAAGGTCTCAAATGACCTAGTGATTAACTTAACAGGTGCAACATCTGATAAGAGATCCTTAAGAGTAAATGATGTAACTAACTTTAGGCTACAAAACCACAGATGCAAATAGGTTAAACTTAGTCTCTAGCCTATGCATAAAGAGTGCCTGTGATATGATTAAAAATAATGCAAAAATAGATGTGTGTGTGAATGGTTGAAAGATGAACTAATTGACAACTTGGGAAAGATAAAGAAAGACAAAAAGGGGACATTCAGATTTGGAAACCTACTTGTCTATTTAATGCTACACATAACAAAACAAGTGCCCAGTATCAGTAACAAAAATCTTAGTTTTGACATACCAGTAGGCAAACAATTATCAGATTTACTAAACAACATGGGAGAGAACAGAGAAAAGAACATAGATGAGTACTTTCAGGCATTGAAGGCCTGGATGAAGACCAGAGTCAGATTATCACAAGCAATTGTAAATAAGTATAAGGATGAAATATGTTTTGTTATTAAGAAGGATGAGATTTGGATGGAGGCAATTATCCCAAGAACCATTTGGGTTACTAAAATGGGTTATGAAACTGATGACCACATAATTGAAACATATGCAAAAGCCCTCCTAGAAGCACCCAAGGAACCTAAAGAAGAGGTATTTGGTAGTGCTGAGACTATTGAAAATCAAAGCCAATCAAAGAAAAGGGTAAAGAAGGTGGAAGCAACAGTTAGAAGAGAATCTAGACAAGCTAAAGCTATCAAAGAAGATGTACTTAAACAAACTGGTATTACTGAAGATGAGTTAGAAGCACTACAACCAGAAACTCACCTTTCACCAGTTGCAACCTCTTCGGAAAGTGATATGCCAATTGCATTTAAAAGAGTTGTGAGAAAAAGGAAACCTTCATCGGTATCTACACCTTCTCCTAGAAGAACCAAATAGAAACAATAGGCAGTAAGGCCTGCAGCTAGGAAGTTAACACCCAAGAAGAAGACTCAACAAACCATTGCTCCAATTGACAAACTTCTAAATGAAATAACAGAGGATGGAAAGTTGAAAAACATCAATAAATTGTATGATTCATTATCAATTGATGACAAAGAAAAAGTTGAAAACAGTGTAATCCTACACTTGGATATGTACAAGAAATTTTTGATGCAAGTTGTGGATGAATTACCGGCAGAAGTATTCAAAAGACTTGAAGCTAGAAGGAAAGTTGTTGTAGAGCTTGATAAGAAAATTAAAATTGAAAAACTTCTGGCTGTATATCCAGTTAACTCACCAAATGAGATAGATAAATTGATCTTAGAGGCTAACTGGTCAGTATTTTCAACTGCATACCGACATGTAGCACTTATGGTTGGTAGAGTGAATGAGGTTGCAGAGGACATAGCTAATGCATGGGACATAATCCTTGTAGAGAAGGAAAAGTAGGAAGAATATAGAAAACCTAAACCCATCAAAGTATACCAAAAGGATAAGGATAAGGGAAAATGCAAGGTTAGTGGACCACCTAACATACAAATAACAGATAATCTATCCCCACCGCCTCTTGATACTCCACCGGTAGTTACCATAGATAATCAATCGGCTAATGAGAGTATGGACACACCACAAGAGGACACAAATCCCAATTTTGAGATGTTATATATAGTGAATATTGACACTCAGAAAGTCAATATTGTGGTAGATAAGGATTCAATAGGAAAAATAGATGTGGAAAATAAACCACCAGTAACAGATAGCTCAGAAGGTAAACCGACAAGTGACAACACTGAGAAACAGGTAGAGCAACATGCTCCTTCACAAGAATAGATTCATACAGAGACAGTGCCACTGACATCAATTGAGCAATCCAAACCTTTTCTTAAAGAAATGGAAACACAAACTGACCTACCAGAGGTCACCACAAGCAAGGAAATTGCTCCCACCAATGGAATACAGATTGTTGGTTCTTCCACTGCAGATTTCAAATCAACAAATGTGACAGAAGTTCTTCTGGATTCTATCAAGAAGATAACAGAGTGTAGCTCATGAGCATACAAGGCAATTGATGACACAATTCCAATTTTGAAAAAGATAGCACCTAAGTGTAATATAGATAATAAAGATTCTTTATGTCAGCTTGACACTTTGTCTAAGTATATTTTCTGACAACACTGTGATAGTTGAACAAATAAAAGAGGAAGCATTCAATGAGAGACTAGAGAAAGAAAAACACAAATTCTTTGAGGAGGAAATAAAGAAGTGTATAAGAAAATTTGACACTCTTTTAACGAAATTGTGTAGTACACTGAAGGAATTTAAAACTTTGTACAAGGATACATGTAAAACTAACTTTTTGATAGTAGATATAGACAAGAAAATCAGCAATGTACATGAGGAAATAAATCAACTAGCTAATGACTTCATTAATTCATCTGATTCATTATAAGTTTTTGAGCAGAAAATAATAGGATTTGAGGAAGAACTACTAAAGTTGGAAAGAGAGAAGGAAAGAATAAAAGGAAAGTCTAAAGATCTAAAATGGAGACAATCCAAAATTGGATTACCTCTCCTCCTTAAGAAAAGAAATACCTGATGATTTGATTCAAGGTCATAAAACACCGACAAAGCAAATGCAACACCTCACCGGTATAGTTCAGAGGACTGAGGCCGCAATAAAAGACAACAAAAAGTTCATTGAGAGCCTGAATCTAGTTTTGGTAGATCTTTTTCAAATTGTAACCAACTGGTTACAAGGATGAAATAGGAAACCAAACTCATTGACACATTGACAACCTTTGTCATTGATGCCAAAGGGGGAGTAGTGGAATGAGAAAAATAACTAGCAAATGACTCATCAGCTCAGGGGGAGCACATATTCTTTTGGTACACAAATTTTTGGTAAGATGATTCTGGCAGATTCTTTTGGATAACAATTTTTTGGATTTTTCTCATGAGTGTTGCCATCAATGCCAAAGGGGGAGATTGTTGGCAAATGCACACTCCAATGAGATATTGTAGATGATTGAAGGTTTTGTCATTAATGGCAACCTTAAAATCCTATGATACCAGCAAGACAATTTACCGGAACCGGCAAAGACAGACTCTACATTGGCACAGAGACCACCGACAGTAAAAGGAAGCATATCGACACAGAAGCCAACAAGAATTTTGTATGTAATATATTTTGTTAATTATTGTAAAATCATTGTAAGCCGACTTGGCAAGTTGTAAAATGACTCATATATATAAGAGATCATTGTAGAACATTTTTTTAAAAGATGGAAGGAAATATATAGGCGAAATAAGGTAGACCTATTATGTGAATTATAGGTTAAGGGTTTATGTATGAAGAAGAGCTATAAACCGGTACTAGATCTGGCATATTAGATGCTATTTTGAAGCAGTACAAGACATTGGATTTATATAATCCATTTTGTAAGTCAGTGAGACTTCCCATTTTGTAATTGAGCAGTGAGCTCTAGGCACTTGGCCTTCCTGCATGTGCAGGCCCCTCTTGTAGCAGTAATATTCTCTTATTGGCCAGTAAGTGAATATTGTGGGTCACAAATCCCACTAAGGTTTTTCCCACACCAGTTTTCCTAGTTAAACTATTGTGTTATGGTGTGTTTTTCATGTGGTTGCTATTATCTCTGTTTATTGTATTATTTCTTGTTTACCGGTATATAGTATTGATATGCTTTACATGTTTTAAGTTAAGAAAATATTATAACCAGTTAGATACTGATTCACCCCCCCCCTCTTAGTATCTGTGGGAATCCTAACACTTAATATTGAACAAACAGCTAATAAGGGCTTCCATGACTTGCCCATTTTCTTGAATCTCTCTTTTCTAATCATTGGTTAGAGTGCCAGTGCAGATTACATAGGAATTCTCAACATAGCTCCAGTGTTGGGAACCCAAAATCTTGATATAGATCTTCATTCTATCCTTCCATATTTTGAAGTTATCTCTATTGAACTTAGGACCTTCCCTCTTCATCATTAAGGCAGGATCTTTTACCTCAAGCGGTTAAGCTTATATCACTGAGGATATCACCGAGGACCTAGAGTTTCTCTAATACCAATTGATGAATAATGATGAACAACAAATACCCTAACTGGTACTAAGAGGGGGGGTGAATCAGTACATACAAAAACTTATCTGCAACTTATCAATTTAAAACAATGCTAACCAGTTGTCTTCATTACTGAACTTAACCATGGCAATACCTATTAAACATAGTAAGACTTCAGACAACATAAACTGATAAAACTGAACACTTCAAATACATTCAATACTTGATAACTACTTCACCCATAAACATATGCATGTGGTATATCAGCAATACCATAACCATTAGCTCTACATGCATAATCACTCAAACAAAGAATGCTTAATCATCACATGAAAAATGCACAACTCATGACACACAGATTTTTCACGTGGAAACCCGAATGGGAAAAACCATAGTGGGGATGAATACCCACAATCTTGTTTTGAACTCTTTTGAAGCTCAATCTGTTAGGAGCCTAGTCCGATTAAAGACTTTACAATAAGGTTCTGCAAGGAACTGATCCTATTAAAGATCACCTGGTTAAGGGATGGCTATATACCCTGTTAAAGGTTGAAACCCTATTAAAGGTTACCTCGCTAGAGGATTTAAAGAACTCAATGAACTTGAGTCACCTGGTTAGAGGATTTATAGTAATCCTGTTAAAGCTACCCGACAAAGGGATTTACCTTCTATTGAAATGGTTAGAAGACAACAGGCAAAACTCTGATCTGATAACAACACTATATGCTAAGGCAGATCCTTTTCAGTTCCTCTACTCTGCAATCACACTTTGCAGTTTTCACTCACTGGTCTGGCAAGTATCTCATCACTCAGATACATACACAACTTCTACCAACAACAACAATATCAAAACTCATCGACCTTATAGACAAGAATTAGGTCAGTAACACAAACCCTAAACCCTAAGCATCTTAGGTTTACAATTACAAGTGGTCCAATCCTGACCATCCAAACACTTTTCATAGAATGAAACAATCTCAAACAGATCACAAGTCATTGTGCATCGTCCATTCTTCACTGCACATAGAAATCAATAACCCATCACGCTTTCTTCTCATACCACTAAGAAGAATGTTCATTCCTGAGGTAGACATTTAATGCAGTTGATCTTCACATGCAAGATCCTCAAGGAAATCCTTCACGTGCACAAAACTAATGTGGCATCTCAATGTCATCCTTAATTCTTAACTAACTCATCACAAAATATCAGCAGTTGCATCGCACAAGCTAGACTGCCAAACTGGAAACCCTTAAGCTGAGACTACCAACCGGTAGTCACACTTAGTGAAACCCTGACACCAATTCACTACATCTCTTCATACCGATTGACCTGTATCGCTTCCAAGCTTCATATCGGTGCATTACGATGTACATGCTTGAACACATATTGACAACATACTTTGTCACCAATTCATCATATGCCAACACAAAGTGGTAGAAAGAAGCCCTAAAATTGAGAAAAAGGGAAGAACAAATTTTAAATGAACTGAAGGCCACCAAGTCTAATATAGCCATTGAATTGGTGAAAAGGAGATTTAAAAAATAATTTAGCATGTTGATAAATTTTGGATAACTTGTATAATGCAACAAATAAATCATTTAAAGAGTTAAAGGGAATTGAAATTAGATTGAAATGTATGAATAAGGACCTATAATTAAAAATACAACCATCAAGCATTTTTGTTCATTTTGAAAGAGCACGGAAACAATCATGATCAAGATGCATTCAACAAAATAATGATGATCACTAGCGACACTATGAAAATGATTAAAAATTGGTTGAAGCAACATAAAATATTTCATGATGAAATTGTTAGAGAGCTCAAACTTTATGACCAAATGTTTAGGAATCCCCTCTCCCCTCCTTTTTTAATTGTAATGGAATAGAGAGAATCCAAGAAGAATGGAATTGGGAGATTACACAATTGTTATGACAGGTTGTTAGCATTGTCAACAAAGATGAGTAAAAGGTAGTGGAAAACATAATTTTTCGGTTGGACAAAATGTTTTCACTTTAATATGGAATGAAGCAAATTAATATAGTGAATATAACATATGCGGCTATGCCAACCAGGAGTTTATTGATCATTTGTCTAAGTTGAATATATTTATCATTTGTTATGTTTAAAATAAGAAAGGAGTGAATTTGAAACATATTCTACTGATTATAGAAGCTTTATAGTCCTATGGGTCATGGGTATCTATGGGTCTCGAATCTAGAAAAACAAATATGTTCAATTTGCACTCTAATCTGTCATTGTTTTCTATTTCTTTATGTATCCCTTTTGTTTCTAGTTAGTTTTCATGCACTTGAAAATGATTAAGCACTAATGGAGAAATAAAAATTTGAGCTACAATTCAATTATCTCAGAAGGAACCTTGCTAGGCCAAAGGTCATGGGTATCATATGGTTATGAAATGGTACTTAATTGTGTTTGATTTGCATTTCATTTTATCATCAGATTTAGTGCCTTGGTCTATTAGTTTTCATGGTAGTTTTTAGTCTTTTCTAACTCTTTCACAATTGAATGTCAATTTAAGACAATGTGGTGTCAATTTCCAATTGTTATTTTTTGGTTCTCATCAACAAAGTAATTAGAAAATAATTCTAATGTTGGCATTATTGGCATTAAGCTATCATTGATGTCAACTATTTTGGCATGGTCACCGGTGAGTAAGAAGTGGTGACCGATATGGGAGAAGTAAGTCATGATGGTGTCAATCCATATATGTGTAAGCAGATAGAAGGAAAGTTACCGGTAAAGCAGGACCATGGGCAAGACAAAGAAGGCAAGCAAAAGAAGAACTGAAGGATGTTTAATGTTGGCAGTAAATGGACTGAATAGTAGGACCAACATGTTTGATGGAAGGCCAAGTTGATCCATCGACAAAAAAGAGATCTACAGGTATGAAGGCCCATCGGTGAAGTTAGGTTATACTGGTAAGGTGAGTTGAACCGGTAGTCAATCTTGGGTAGTGACGGATGTCAAACTAACATTGCAAACCAAGCATAAATGGATTTCGACAACGATGATAGGTGGATGCTAGGTCATGATCATACAGAGGTCGGTGAAGTGTTCATCGACATAATAGTCAGCAAGCAGGTCATCTTTTATGAAGAACCTGCAAATAATGGAAGCATGGAAGAAGGTTGCAGCTCGAGGAAGACAAGATGGCAAACAATTGAATGGATCCTGCAAGAAGATCTAATCTTCATATACATTTGCTAAAGGAAACAACCGAGCTATTAATGGCATGTGACAGAGAAACTCAAAAAAGCATAGTGCAAACATTCAAATATAGAAAATGCACATTAAAAGGTGAGATGATGGTGGTGTTGATTGATGACATGTAGATCATCCCCCTGGAAAAGCAAATCAAATCAAATCTAATAGGGATCGAGTTGGTGAAGGCAAAATCTAACATGACACTATTTGAATTATTTTTGGTGGGAACCCTAAAAGATAAATTTGTCATCTTGAGACTGAAATCAATTGATGCTTGATGCAAAGAGCAAGAGAGAAGAGAGCTTGAGAAAGGAGAAAGATTATATGCCTTAGAGTTCACTGGGAGAAAGTTGCAGTGTGAGTTAGAAGGTGAACCAATGAGAGGGTCTAACTAGTAGAGACAGAGTAGCTGGTAAACTATTGCAATTCTAACAATCAAGCTAACCGATGAGGTCTGATTGGTCAAGAAGGAATCCAAGAGTGACATAGTGTGGTGTGAGGCTAAGGGAGAAGGAAGAGAGGCTAGGAGGAAATGGCGAGTGATCAGAGTGATAAATTTGATAACCAGTAGTGTGAGAACTAGTAAAGAAGAGAAGTTGTTAACCGACAGGAATCCATTGATTAGGTGTTGCAAAACTCATTTGCAACCAAGTGCTATAACTATATCAAAATTGTATTTCATTATACAACACCGAGTTGGAGCTTGGTGGAGGGGTTGGTTCTCCTTGGGTTGGTGCCCTAAATCATTGTAATCCATTGTTTCTTTGTGAGGCTAGATTGGAGCAGTAGACTCCAACAACATTTGTCACCGAGGTTTTTCCCATATTGGGTTTTCCTCGTACATCTAGTGTTGTGGGTTATGCATTTATTTGTTTGCCTCTTTTGATATCCACATTTATCTTACCAGTTTGATTGTTTAGTTCTTAGGGTGATAACCGTTATTCCAAGGTTGATTAAAAGGAATAGATTTCAAGAACCACTAATTCATGCCCCTCTCAGTGGTACATTGTGTTCAACAACTAAGTTATCACCAAAGATCATGCTTCTTCATTAGGATCATTTTTCTTGTCAGGTAGTAGAGAAACAATTTTTTTATCTTTGTGTGTAATTAAAGATGCTTTACACATATTTGATATTTTGAAGATTGTCAAATTAGGTTATGACACATGCATGGTGATTTGAAGCTTGTTTTTCTCCCTAGTTTCTATAAAAGGGAAACCAAGATCATTTGCAAGGGTTCTGAATTCTGATTTTGGGTAGGTAGATAGAGATTTACCAAGTATAAAGTTAGAACTTGGTAACAGAAAATGTGCATGCTAGTATAGCAATTTCAATCATTATTAAAGAATAATGGAAATATTATAGGATTGTCTCCTTTCTATACTTTCAAATTTCGTATAAATCAAAGATATCCAATATATTTTGATTTATCATTGCAATTTTATTGTGATTGTGTGATGTGCATGTGTGTTTCTTTCAATTATAGACTTAAATTCTATATGCAAATCATTGTGAAATTTGATGGAATAGTATGGATCTATATGTAGAGGTTTTTATTATGTGAGTGGATTTGTTTATGCAATGCATGTATGGTCCAGTCTAACTGACTTGAATCAACTTTTCTATATGAATATTTTCATAATCTAAAACTTGACTTCAAGCCTTGGTATTAAGGCATCGATCCATGGAAATGTCCATTCTAGGTCAAAAACATTCAATTATTCAAAATCCTTTTAATTTCATGTTGTAGGTGTAGGTTTAGAGTAGAATCTTTGTTTTCAATTGTTGAATGAGTGTTGAATAACCAGAAGTATAACCAAATTCAAGGTAAACTATACAATCCTTGGTATATATTCATTGGGAATTATTTATTATTAAACACAATGTCTTACAAAATTTGAAATCTATCTTTAGGCATCGTGATGGGAGACCCACCTTGATCCTATAGAGCCAAAAGTGTAGGAGATATCAATCTCTCTTATTGGCCATATCCAACATTAAATATAAGCATAAGGCCTATCTAATATTTAGGATTTAATGATCTATTTATTTGGGAACCAATAGGGTCAAGGTTATAATTATTATTAAGGTTACGCTAGGGCTTGAGCTTAGCTAGGGTTAGTATTAAGGTTATAGTTAAATTAAGATTAAAGTTATAATTAGGGTTGTCATTATAGTTAGGGTTAGTGTTAGGGTTAAGATTAGGTTGGGGTTAAAGTTAAATAGGATTAGTGTTTGGTTAGGGTTATGGTAAGGTTAAATTATAATTAGGGTTACAATTAAATTATGGTTAATATTAGATTGGGATTAAGGTTAGGGTTAAATTATGATTAGGGTTATAATTAAATTATGGGTAGAGTTTGAATAACATTAGGGTTAATATTAGATTGGGGTTAAGGTTAGGGTTAGGGATAATGTTAGATTAGGGGTCCAACGCACAAACCTGTGTCACTCTTTGGGCCAACAAGGGGTAGTTCGGTCGGACCGAGTCCAGTAGGACTACTCAGGGGCCACGTGGTGCCTATTTGGCACCTTTGTGGTTACAGGAGTCCGGCTGAACTATCAGTTTTACAAACCAAAAATTTGGTCAACCCCCTTGTGATGCTAAAAATGTGGTATATAAGAGACATACACATATAATGAGACAATAAAAACATAATTGAAAAGCTTAATTGAAAAATAAATCAAAGATGCAAACCATAAGCTTTCCTTGAAATGTCCCATTTTCCTCTATTCTTGAGGACCTTGAAGGTGTTGGATTCATGGGCTCTCAGCGGAGCAATGACCTCCAAAGTGGAAACTCAAGAGTTGAGTAGCTATTTGATCATGACTGACTATGAAGATGATATGGAAATGCATGATTTAAGAAACTAGATTAACATGCTATAATTAATCCAAAAGCTAAATGCTAGATAATTGAAATGCAAAAATGCCTATAGTAATGATGCCTAAATTAATATGAGATGGGATCCTTATTGCTCCAAAATGGGGGATATTTATAGGAATTCCAAGGCCAAAGCTGAGGTGGCAGGAATTGATGGTCCAGATCTAATCTGAATATATCAAGGGCCAAGATTGAAGAAGTTGGAGAAGAGGTTGGAGGAAGGGACACTTGTCATCTCTGTGGTGACAAGTGTCAAGGATCCTTTCTCATGAGAGGGCAAGTGTCCAAGGGAAGAGACATGTGGCAAAAGTGCCATGTGTCTCAAGGAGAGAATATCCACACCATGGGAGGTTAGGATAAGGAGGTTAGAATGTGCAAGATAGGATAGGGTTAGTTAGACCTAAGATTAGATTGAATGGGTTAAGTTAGGGGATGGTTAGGTTAGTTGGTTAAAGTTAGGAGCCATGTGCTCATTTGAATTTAGAAATTCAAATAATTGGAAAAATGATAATTAATCTCAACAAACTTGAGTTTGTTAATCTTAATTAGGAATTAGAAGAATTGATTAATATGTGGAGACATTAATTAATTTATAATTAATTAATGAAACGGGGATATGAGATGAACTATATAAATTAATCATTTAGATTTATTTACTAGTAGATGAATAGAGAAATTAATTAAATTGCTTGTGAATTCAATTAATTGGGAAGGGTGAATTAATCAAATAACTGCATATTTAATTAACTATCTTCAGACCATTTTTAGGTGTATACATTTTGCCCCTCTTTGAAGTGATGTGTGATGATGTGTTGGTTCAAAGAAAACTCGATTGATGATGTTGCTGATATATATTTCGATAGGATGTAGATTCGATCTGGATTTGATGCGGATTTGGTTTCGATATGATACTGATTTGATTTGGAGATGATAAATATCGATATGATATAGTTTTGATCTTGGAGATGATAAATCTCAATATGATGCCCCAAACTAATTGATAGATATTGATGCGAGGATGCCCCCTCGGGAGATGAATCGGATAATTTTTGAACGTTTTTGAATTTTTCGCAATTTTTTATATTTATTTTTTGAAATTTTTTTCGATTTTGAGATTGTTAATGATTTTCTGATTTTAGAGATTTTTAGAGTCAATCCGATTCATTTCCCGATAGGAAATTTGAAAATGTTGTCCTGCCAAGTTGATTAGTTGAGTAGATGATTAAAAATAAATGGAATAAAAATCCCACTTAAATGCCCCATTATGAGTTTAAAAAGGTGAGTTCCTTTTACCACTCCTCATTTGTGCACTGCAGTTGTTGGAGAAAATTTGCTCTGGAGGAAGGAAATGGTGATCCTGTACCACCATTTATTTTTGAGCGAGTTTGGCAATATGAGTGTCCTCCGGCATACAGTCCATTAGTACGTACTTCAAGAAAACCCAGCTTTGTTAATTTTTGAAAAATTTAGCTGTTTGCATAAAAAATCATTTTTGAGTGTCTTTGCTAGATGGGTTGGGAAGAAAATTGTATTTTTGAGATGAGTTTTTCGATTTTTGAAATGGGTTTCTTCGAATTTTTTAAAAAATATCCATTTATATCTCAAAAAAATCATTTATACATGCATTTTTTTTTTAGAAAAAAAATACATTTGTAAAGCGGAAAATCGCGATCGAACCCTAGTTGCTCTCCCCTCTTCCAACTCCAAGGAGAGAGAAGGGAGGCTCACTAGGGTTGATGGTTTTCACTTAGGGGAGAGACTTTACATTCAAAAGAGGGGTTGAAACCCACAAGATCCAATCCCATGCAATGCAAGATTGGATGATAAATGAGTTTCAAGGGTTAAGAAAGCAAGGCTACCCTCTTTTGTAAAGAATGTTGATAGAAGAATTAAGCTAGGAATGCATAGAAAGTGAGAAAGATTTACTTATAAACTGAGATAGGGATACAGTATGAAGCTGTGGACCTGGAATTAGCAGTAAAATGTCGAGACAGCGCTGTCTTACAAATTTGAGCAAAAGTTGTCGAGACGATGGCACCCGACGCCACGGTCCTCCAAAAAATCCGTGAAACGAAGGGGGATCTGTTCGTCTCTGCACAAGGATTCCAGATCTTCAATTTCAACCACGTACCTGCAACCTACACACAGAAAAGCGAAGACGATTGGGGGGTTAGGGATTAGGGGTTTGCCTTTAGGTCAAACCCCGGTTTTGGAATTAACCAAGAAATGAGCAAGTGCTGTAAATGTAAATGACTGTAAAACAAGTACTAATACCTTGTTCTAAGGATGTTTGTATCCTTATGTGCGAAGGTATAGATGTTGTATGTTGTTGTAATATGTTGTATGTAGCATCTAGTATGTGATCTCCTCTTCAATGGTTGAATCCTTGTCTTGAATGCAACACTTAGCCTTGAATGGAGACTTGAAATGATCAATTACTTGAAGGAATGCTTGAATGCTTGAATGCTTGAGTATAGTTTCCACACCTTTTTCATCATATCGAATGAAAGAGGAAAATGTAGTTTATATACTTGTCATTTAGGGCTGATAGACTAATTTTCCCGACCTTAGGCCGACCAGGAAATGATAATTTCCAAATTGCAAACAAAAAGACCCGAAGTCCAAAAGAGACTGGGCCCAAAATAGGACCCAGGGACCAGGGCACTGGGCGCCCTGGTCCTGAAGGACCAAGGCGCTGGGCGCTCTGGTCCCACCTCCCGGGACATCAGGGTGCAAGGAGGTTCAGGCTAGGGAGCTTGAAAAATGCAGTTTTCAGTGTCATAATCAGGTTTCGGGGTCTCCATTCAGGTTGCGTGTTGCATCGCCATCGTGAAGACCGAAATGCGGTCGAAATTGCAAGTGTCGCAATTTTAGGACGCTACAACATTAAAATTTTATTTTTTGAAATTGCATTTTGGGCGGGAAGAGGGGTGGTGGTGGCAGAGAAAGGCAGTCACCATCAGCACCACGAGCAGCACTTTGGGCACCACCTCCAGAGGGGGGGAGGTTGGTTTTTTTTTTTTTCTGAGATTTTTCAATTTTTTTTTATTTATTTATTTATTTAAATTGAACTTAAAAATCTTGATGATTAATTGGGTTAAAAAATAGTACAAAGTAGAGTATGGAATCAAAATCTCATTTTAAGCTTTACAACAAGCTCAAACTAGAATCAACCAAATCACTTGGCTCTTAAAATAATAACATGAACACAATAGAGCCAAGGTATAAGAATCCCCAATAGTTACGAGTTTGGCACTATAATGGCACATGCATCATAGACCAAGCTTTTTTCTTCGCCAGTGCCTGCGCTTTGCATTGTACCTTATAGTGTTATCAGTCCTCATCTTGATCTAATGAGGAATAGGCCTATTTTGCCTCATCTTCTTCACTAACTTCATCTTGATGATGAAAGTCTTGTGGGGCACCAATTAATGTGATGCTAAAAATGTGGTATATAAGAGACATACACATATAATAAGACAATAAAAACATAATTGAAAAGCTTAATTGAAAACTAAATCAAAGATGCAAACCATAAGCCTTCCTTGAAATGTCCCATTTTCCTCTATTCTTGAGGACCTTGAAGGTGTTGGATTCATGGGCTCTCAGTGGAGCAATGACCTCCAAAGTGGTAACTCAAGAGTTGAGTAGCTATTTGATCATGATTGACTATGAAGATGATATGAAATGCATGATTTAAGAAACTAGATTAACATGCTATGATTAATCCAAAAGCTAAATGCTAGATAATTGAAATGCAAAAAAGCTTATAGTAATGATGCCTAAATTAATATGAGATGGGATCCTTATTGCTCCAAAATGGGGGATATTTATAGGAATTCCAAGGCCAAAGCTGAGGTGGCAGGAATCGACAGTCCAGATCTGATCTGAAGATATAAACATCCAAGATTGAAGAAGTTGGAGAAGAGGTTGGAGGAAGGGACACTTGTCATATCTATGGTGACAAGTGTCAAGGATCCTTGCTCATGAGAGGGTAAGTGTCTAAGGGAAGAGACATGTGGAAAAAGTGCCATGTGTCTCAAGGAGAGAATATCCACACCATGGGAGGTTAAGATAAGGAGGTTAGAATGTGCAAGATAGGATAGGGTTAGTTAGACCCAAGATTAGATTGAATGGGATAAGTTAGGGGATGATTAGGTTAGTTGGTTAAAGTTAGGAGCCATGTGCTCATTTGAATTTAGAAATTCAAATAATTGGAAAAATGATAATTAATCTCAACAAACTTGAATTTGTTAATCTTAATTAGGGATTAGAAGAATTGATTAATATGGAAAGACATTAATTAATTTAGAATTAATTAATCAAAGGGGAATATGAGATGAACTATATAAATAAATCATTTAGATTTATTTACTAGTAGATGAATAGAGAAATTAATTAAATTGCTTGTGAATTCAATTAATTGGGAAGGGGGAATTAATCAAATAACTGCATATTTAATTAACTATCTTCAGACCATTTTTAGGCGTATACACTCCTCATTTGCACCTTGAGGAGCTTTTGGAGTTCGGCTAGACTACCTAAGGAGTTGATTCCCAGCCCCCAGTTTTTCAAGTAGGCTCATTGATTTTTCTTTTTATTTATGTTTTGTATTTATAATTTAAAAAATTAATATATTTATTGTTATAATTTTTTTATTTATTGAAAAAATTTAAAATCAAAACATTAGAAAAATGTTTTAAAAAAAAAATGCACATATACCTATTAAATTAAAAAAAAATCATTTTATAAAATCATTTTATCATTACCCTTACATATAAACAATAAAAAATTATAATCAATACACTACATATTAAAAAATAAATCCTCCCACTCATAGAAAGACATAGACACATACACCTACACCTACACACACACCCACACCCAAACTCACATGCATGTATACATACAAATATACATACACACGTGCATAAATAGATGTACATGTTTGTGCATGTCTATGTGTGTGTATGTATGTGTGTATGTCCATGTGTATGTATATATGTATGTGTATATGTATGCATGAGTATGTGTGTATATATGTGTGTATGTGCATGTATGTGTACATGTATGTATGTATGCATGCATGTGTATGTGTATGGGTGTATGTGTGTATGTACGTGTATGTGTGTGTACACATGTATATATGTGTGTGTGTGTGTGTATGTGTCTATGTATGTATGTACGTATGCATGCATGTGTATGTGTGTATGTGGGTGTATGTGTGTGTACACTTGTATGTATGTATGTATGTATATGTATGTATGTATGTATGTATGTATGTATGTGTATGTGTGTATGTTTATGTATGCCTATGTATGTATGTATGTATGTATGTATGTATGTGTATGTGTGTATGTATGTATGTATGTGTGTGTGTGTATGTATGTATGTATATGTATACATACATACATACACATACATACATACATACATACATACATACAAGTGTACACACTGTTGGTATTATGGATGTGTTGCATTATTTTTGTCATTGATGTCAACACTTATCCTTTTGGAGATCTTTGGTTATGTTGAACAGGCACATTGTGTTCACCAACAAGTTCAATGACTTATGCACGTCACTGGTATATTTTTCATCGGCACATTATATTGTTCACCGACATTGAGGATGACTTGTTATCATCTGGAGATCACTTGGCTATGTTGAAGACATGGTTTGGATACTTGGTTTTGGTGTTTTGGTTATTGGTCTAATCAGGTTGACATATGTTGTTACCAACAAATTGGTCTAGGTTTTTGATTAAGGTAAAAGCAGTTTTGAAGGGGCCCTGAAACCCTTTACAATCAGAACTTAAATAGCATAAGCTATTAGAAACAAAAAAGAATAGACCAGCGAAAAACCAGCAGAAAACCAAAGAAAACTAGAAAAAGCCCCCCAAAGCCAGCAGGCCATCCAGAGTCTGGAAGAGAAACTAGTTTATTTTTTCCAAAGCTTTTGCCAGAGTGTTGCTAATTTCGTGCAACTCTTTGATGTTATCCTTGAGATTAGGGGGATCCTTTGCAGTAACAGCCACAACTTTCTTGACACTAGCCCTGGTCCTCTTCGTAGTGCCACCCACCGAAGTAGCATCACCGCTACTAGTCTGGATGATCTCTTCATCCAAGTCAAGATCCACAACCGGATTTGGAGAGCAAGTTTGATCAAAGACCTTACCAATATCCTTTGGTTTTTTAATGACAACAGAAAGGAAACTTGGAATAACACCCATAAGAATTTTCATCGCTTCCCATCTTCTAGTGATTTAACCTTATCCTCCATATTCTGCTTCCAGTTTATCTGCTCTCTGTTTTCATCCTCCCTCTTCTCATCCATATTTTTCCCCTTTTTTTCCAGGTTCTTCAAGAGCTCATAGGTCCATCTGTCATAATCCATTCTCGCCTCAGAGAGTTTCTTGAGGTTATCCAAGATTATCCCTTTACCCGCACTTTCCTTATCCTCGCTAACCCTGTCCTTAGTCTGGTCCTTCTCAGAATCTTTGTTCATTTCCCTCTCAGAATTTACATCAGTTTCCTCTTTATCCTTGAAATCCACTTCCTCCATCAGATGGCTATTGTCCTTACTAGGGCAATCACTAAGGATAGGGCTTTCATAACCAAGCTCATTATCACCACTTTCTTCCTCATTACCTAGCTCCTCATCTTTCCCACTGTCTTCACTGTTCGAGTCATTCGTCTCCATTCCACTGCTTACCTTTTCAATTTCCTCTGTTTCCAACCCAGGGGCACTTTTCCTTTTTTTTTCTAGAGGATGCCTTCTCCTTCCTGGAGTCTCCTTCTTCCATCTTTCTCTTACTTGGAGAGGCAAAAATCCTCTTATTTTCCAGCAGGGTGAGGGTTTTGCAATACTCATAGATGAGCAGCAAAAGCCCGCAGTGGAGAATCAGGCTAGAAGGATTATTCCTATGTTTATCGAGGGACCTGGAGAGTGACCTAAAAAGGTAGTAGGGCAGGGATACCTTTTTGTCATGTCTAAAATGGTTTAAGAGAATGAAATGGTAGGTGTGGGCCCTAGAGAAACGACCTTCAACCATGATGTTTCCAGCTTCGTAGTAGCCTCGAGTAGCTTTGCCGATTTTAACCCTTTCTTTCTCTTTTCATGAGAACAGATTGACCATGTTGTTGGAGACTTTAAGGTCTCGAAAGAAATTAAGCCCAATGTGGGGCATTCCAGTTATAGTAGATATGAGGTCAGCATCTAGCTTAAACTTAACTCCATAGAATTTAAAAGAGCCATTAGACCAGTTTCAGAAATGTTGGAAACAGCGAGGTTGACCCTACCTTTTTCATAGTCCACGAGCTTCTCCATGAAGCTGGTGAGAGAGCCCTTTTCCACTTTCACCTAGACTTTCGGCATCACTTTCCAAGTCGACATATTGTCTAGTTCCTCCCACCTCAGGTCACCTCCCATCTTTGAATTTAGGTTATCTGCTCCATTTCTCTGCAAACTAATTCCTTCTTTCCCAAAGTTGCTTGAGATTTTGAACCGGGTTACTCACAAAGCATGCAAAAAATTATTAAAGATTGTTGGAGATCTATCACTTTGCCGAGTAATGATGACCTTTCCAACAAGGCATAAATAATTCTTTTTTACTTGTCATGATTAAACTGTCCTTCTCTCCCCATATAATGGTCCTTTCTAAGGAACTCTTTAATGTTTAGATTGACATCATCCTCATGCCAAATCGATTGGGAGTCAGAGTTAACTCCTATATTCGCTAAAAAATCTGCTACACTATTTTTCTCTCTGAATGCATGTTGAATAATAATTTCTTTAAAACTTGCAATGATCAAATAACACAAAAGCACACAAAATATTAGTGTTAGTTAATCTAAAACTAAACATATGAATGAAGGCATTCCAAGAGAGATACTAAAAACACATGCTAATGAATCTAACTAAAGAAGTAAAACAATGAGACATCTCCAACTGTCTCTTAGCATGAGATTAGCTCCTTCTCCCTTGTTCCACTCCTCTCCAAGTTCCAAAATAGTGTAGCTCTCAGCAGCTTTTTGCACTATGGATGCTTATGGAGGATTGAGATTGTAGTATAGCTCCTAAACATGAAATGAAAAGCTAATAGTAATGCTAAAATGAGGTATTTTAACCAAAAAGATAAGATTTAGTTATGCTATGCTAAATGCTCTCTAAAATGTCTATAGCCTAAATGCATACAAGTTTTCAGGATCTGGATTATGAAGGAATGGGCTCTATTTATAGGAAAAATGGAGCAATGGATGGCCAAGATTGAAAGATTTAATCAAGGGTCAAGCTTGAAAGTTGGGGATCCATGTGCACAATTTGCACCAATGAAATGGTGACAAGTGTCAACACAGGATTGGGTTGAGAGAAGAGGTTGGAGGCATTAAAGGCCTGAGAAGACCTCATGGTTATCTAAAGGCTAAGGGTCAAGCCTAAATTAGGATTACCCACTGGATTAGGAGTTAATGCAAGGATAAACCTTTGTGCAAATGATTAAGAGATAATCATGGTCAAAGCATTAATGACCTGATGAGACCCTTGGGTTGGGTAGAGGTTGAGTCAAAACAAATGTTTTAACCATGTAGGAGGGTTTGGGTTAACCATTAATGGTTATTGGAGACTTTATGGATTAAGTGGTTGAAAGTTGGAAGCCTTTAATGGTTTTCAAAGACTTTGGGGTTTTTGGTGGTTGAAGGTTGAAAACCTTCAATGGTTATCCAAGACTTTGGGCCATTTGAGAAGTGACTTCCCTTTGCTTAGGAATGTGACAATATTTAGGGGATGGATTAGGCTAATTAGGAAAGGGTTAGAAGAATCTAGAAGGGGATTAGATTTTGCAAGTGGATTTGGTGGGTGAGGGAAAATAGGATTTTATTGAAATAAAAATTCATTTATTTCAAAATGTGCAAGTTGCATTTGTAGGAAAATGCAAGTGGGGTGGGGATAATGATTTAAATAAATGTTTTATTTAATTTATTTAAAAGAGGAATAGGGGGATTTAATTAAATAAATAGATTTTATTTATTTAATTGATTGTGAATTTGATTTAATGAATTAATTAAAATAAATTGAGTAATTTATTTAATTAATAGAAGAATGTTTGGGGATGAATTAATTAAATATTAATTTAATTAATTGATGGCTAGTGGATTTTTAATCAAATAAATACGAAATATTCATTTAATTAAAATGGACAGATTTGTGTGACTACATTTGCCCCTCTTTGAGACGGTGCGGTTTATCGCGTCATTTCAAAGAAAGAAAAACTGGTGCGAAGAAATGCCCCATAAAATGTTAATTTAATGGGTGGTATGCCCCCTCGAGAGATGGGCCGATAAATTTCAAAAAATCGGGCGATCTCTCGAAAAAGAACGAAAAGTGGAGGGGAGGTAGAATAGAAGAAATTAGCAACAACAGTGAAAGAATGGAAGAAAAATAGAGTGAATACGGAGAAACAACAAGCCAGCGAGTACCCTGAGGTCATGCAAGAGATACATAGCAGATGTAGTGTGGGGTTTGGATTGATGCTATACAATTGATCAAAATTGGTTGGACAATCTGGTGCAATCGGTTGAATTGCCCCAGTCAAGTCAAAGCGTGACAGTTGATGTCAGTTGGTCGCTTGGACATGATAAAGTCTGAGTAAGTGAATCAAAGTGACCTGATGTGACTTAGACAATTGATGTAATTGCCCGATGAAGTCAAGGTATATGAAGCAAAATACTCATTGAGACTTAGACAATTGATGTAATTGTCCATTGGATTGTGTTTGATTGGTTGATCAATTGATAGTGTGTGCGTGGGATGGATGATTGTGGTGAATCATAGCAGCCCCGTTGAGACTAGGTCATTATGATAAATGCCTGTTGTAGTCTAGGTTTGCCATAATCGATTACCTGTTGAGACCTGAAGATACTTGATCAGAGTATCTATTGATAGTCTAGGTGTGTGTGAGTTGATGTACCTATGCAGATAGAGTAACTTTCTTGACTTATTGGATGACTTAGGATAGGAAACACAATCCCTCCTATTTAGAGATGGATGGTGATGAACGTGGCTTGATTAGGTTGATTGGGACATGATGTAGGGTATGTGATGCTGATTATCGAGATGGGGAGGGTGAGGGGGGGGGTGTTCGATGTTAGATAGAAAAAATGGAAAACCTATGACTCATTCCTATGGAAGAAGAGGAAAATAGAGTATGCATTATTATGACTATGTATGCATGATATGTAGCTATTATGAATGTATGGATGGGTGGAATGCAACGAAATGCAATATATACAGATGAGATGAGATGACGATTCATAGTGCTCTATTTTCATCATTGAGCTTTAAAATGTTGGAAGAGAATACAAGCATCTTGACATAATGATTCAAGATGACCTGAGTATTCCTTTCATGGATTTTATATAGCAAGTTAATACAAGCGACTTGATATAATGGATCAAGTTGACCTGAGTATTGCTTGCGGAACAGACAAGGATTATCTCCGTTCATGCATGACTTGGATCGTCCTCCTTGATCTTAGGTTGATCATATCCTGAGACAAGTGCATACCGTAATAAGAGATAAAACCTTTATCCAGTTTGGATGAGGTAGGAGGAACCAAAGAAAAAGCTTTGTACCTGCAACCAAATAGTATATATGCATAAAGAATAAAGAATATGGATCCTTGGTAATGGTTCATGCTCATATGGTCGAGGTATACGCTGTAGTCAGCAAGCCGTAGTGATCTATGACTGCATTTTTGTCTATGATCACATAGCTTAGTGAACTTCCCACGTAGACACCATTAGTACATGCCCCAGAACTTCATCGGAAGTAATGCGCAAACGATACAAAACAATGCTGAAAGATCCAGATACCGATAAACGAACGATTGTACTCACAAATCAACCAAGTATTTGATAGCTTAACATAATTTTCTTGTCAAAGAAAATGTCATCTTGTCTTTGTTTTGGTAAGGAAGGATGCATCCTTGTTGAAGACAGTTTTGAGTTGTTGAAGTTGATTGTGTTGGTTTGATTGGTAAATGGTCAATGTGTGAGTAGTTGTCAATGTTTATTTTGTATCTGATCAGATGAATATGTACAAGGTGTTGTCATGTTCTTGGGTGATTTTTGATGGTTTTTCGATGTTTTTGGATTTTGTGAAACAATTTTGAATGTTTTTGTATTTTCTTCAGGACATTTTCTGAATGTTTTGGGTATTTTGTGAGTCATTTTTGAATGTTTTTGGTATTTTCTGATGATTGCCTGAATGTTTTTGGTATTTTGTGAGTCATTTTTTTGAATGTTTTTGATATTTTCTGGGACATTTTTGAATGTTTTTGATATTTTTGATGATTGCCTGAATGAAGAGCGTAATGACACATAAGACAATGTAGAATCCACTTCCATCAATAGGTTAAGGGTATTGCCCCCAGTTTTTAGACCTGACTATGAAAAGGTGGGATGCTAGATGCATGGAGTACTTTCTTAATGACAGATGAATAACAAGCCATGTCTTTGGATGGATGGATGTATGTATGAAGTAAATGTGATCGCAACAAGTCTGAAAAGATAATGGAGCCATAGCCCTTACGAGTGGCGTCTGTTTGCCAGGTTTTCACCATCGCACTTACCCAAGGTGCCACCGGAGTGGTTGTTCACCGTTTGGATGCATGATTTTTCTTTACTTTTTTTTTTTTTTTTTTTTTGAATGTTTTTGTATTTTCTTCAGGACATTTTCTGAATGTTTTTGGTATTTTCTAGTATGCAGGGAGGCCTGATGCCTTGTACACCTTAGGTATAAAACCGTTTGAGGTGCATGCTATTGATTGGATCTGCAAGCGGTTCTCCTTCTGATGTAGCCAACTGATATGCCCCGGACCCGAATACAGTAGTGACAACATATGGGCCCAGCCAGTTTGATTCAAACTTGCCTTGATGTTCTCTGTTTGGTTGGTTGCAAGGATTCTCTCGAAGAACAAGATCACCTACCTCAAATGTACGAGATCTAACTCGATGATTGTAGCTTCTACTCATGCGCTGCTGATAGGCTTTGAGGTGATTGTATGCAGCTTGTCGTTTCTCATCAAGTAACTCTAAGTCCTGAAGACGTGAGACTCTGTATGATTCATCATCGATGAGATTGTGCAAGGAAACCCGTAAGGATGGTATCTTGACCTCAATAGGTAAGATAGCTTCAGCACCATAGACCAATGAATAAGGAGTTGCACCTGTAGGGGTTCGAATGCTAGTTCGATATGCCCATAGCGCTGGATTTAATTGAACATGCCAATCACGACCGGCATCATTGACTGTCTTCTTTAGGATCCTTAATATGTTTTTATTGGATGCTTCGGCCTGACCATTGCCTTGTGGGTAATAGGGAGTGGAAAAGCGGTGTTGGATATGAAATTTCTCACAAAGCTCATGGACATCCTGATTTTTGAAAGGAAGACCGTTATCTGTGACAATGGACATGGGCACACCATACCAGCAGATGATGTAATTGAGGATGAATGAGGCGATCTGCTTGCCGGTGACTTGGGTAAGTGGAACAACTTCGATCCACTTTGTGAAATATTCGGTAGCGGTAATAATGAATTTATGGCCATTGGATGAAGATGGATGAATCTTACCCACAAGGTCAAGGCCCCATTGACAAAAAGGCCATGGTGTTGTGATTGGTTGCAGTTCCTGTGCTGGGGCATGTATCAGGTCACCATGAATTTGACATTTCTTGCATTTTCTGACAAAGTAGTAGGAATCCTTTTTCATAGATGGCCAATAATATCCAGCTCGCATGATCTTCTTGGCTAGTGATGGACCACTTGAGTGAGTCCCGCAAATTCCTTCATGTACCTGTTCCAAAACCTTTGTTATCTCACCTTGTTCCAAACATTGAAGGAGAGTACCATCAAGACTGCGTCGGTATAGGGTTTCGGCAATAATGGTATATCGAGCAGTTTGGCGAATGAAGGTTTTTCGTTGGTTATTTGATTGGTTAGGAGGAAGGGTATGATCGCGGAGATAGGTGTAGAACTCACCGTACCATGGGGATTCGAAACCAACAAGGTGACATATCATGTCGGATTCGGGGATATCATAAGCGGAAATCCAAAGCTGTTCTACCAAGAACTCGTAGCGTGTTGAATTCTGTGGAAGATCTAAGAGAGATGCGATGGTAGCCATGGCATCAACAGCTCGATTCTGATCTCTTGGTATCTGCTCAAAAGTGATAGTAGTAAATGATGTCTTTAGAGTGTCCACCATTTGCTTATATGGCATGAGTTTATCATCCTTGGTCTGATATTCATCTGTTGCTTGTCGAATGACTAGTTGGGAATCGCCATATACTTGCAGTTCTTGTAATTTCCATTGTACGGCTAACCTGAGTCCTGTGATCAAGGCCTCATACTCTGCTATGTTGTTGGTGCATGGAAATGTGAGCCTGTAAGACTTCGGGATGCTATCACCTTGAGGTGTGATAAACAGAATGCCTGCCCCCGAGCCGTGCCTAGTGTATGAACCATCAAAGTATAGTTTCCATGGCTGTGCTTCTGTGATCATGAATATCTCTTCATCTGGAAAATTGGAAATGAGAGGATGATCGCCTATGAGTGGTGCATCGGCCAACTGATCTGCAATAACTTGCCCTTTGATAGCCTTACGGTCCATATACTCAATGTCAAATTCACTTAGAATCATTACCCATTTGGCCAAGCGACCTGTCAATGCTGCTTTGCTGAGTAAGTACTTGAGTGGATCAATCTTTGAGATGAGTTGTACCTTGTGCGTCAACATATAGTGCCACAATTTAGTGGCTGCTAAGATTACTGCTAGGCAAGCTCGCTCAATAGGTGTGTAATTGAGTTCATAGCCAACCAGTGTGCGAGAGATGTAGTATATAGCACATTCTTTGCCTTCTGCATTATATTGTGCCAGTAGCACACCCAGTGCTGTACTTGTTGCTGAGATATAAAGTAACAACGGTCTACTTGGATCTGGTGGCATCAGCAATGGTGGATTCATGAGATAGTCTTTAAACATCTGAAATGCTTGTTGGCATCTGGCATCCCACTGAAAGCGGATGTTCTTGTGTAGCAGGTGTTTGAACGGGTGACACTTATCAGCCAATTGTGCAATGAATCTTCGGATGGATTGAAGCCGCCCTTGTAATGTCCTTAGCTGACTGATATTCTTTGGAGGTGGCATGTCCATGATTGCTTTTACCTTTGCTGGGTCGACCTCAATACCTTTGCTTGAGACAATGTATCCTAGAAGCTTCCCGGAGGTTACTCCAAAGACACATTTCTTTTGGTTGAGTCGAACATGGTATTGTTCCAGTCTATCAAAGATTTTATCTAAGATGTGGAGATGTCCTTCTCTAGTAAGTGATTTTGCTAGTAAATCATCCACATAATCTTCCATTATAGTATGCATCATGTCATGGAAGATGGTGGTCATTGCTCTCTGATAGGTCGCTCCTGCATTCTTTAGACCAAAAGGCATTACATTCCAGCAGTATGTGCCCCATGGACATGTGAAGGTTGTCTTATGTTGGTCCTCTGGTGCGATCTTTATTTGATTGTATCCTGAAAAGCCATCCATGAGTGAAAGCATGGCATGTCTTGCTGTTAGATCCACTATGATGTCGATATTTGGAAGGGGGAAGTCATCCTTAGGACATGCCTTATTCAGGTCTCTGAAGTCAGTACAAATGCGGATTCCCCCTTTTGGTTTGCCGACTGGCACAATGTAATGCAGAAGGCAAAGAATGTGCTATATACTACATCTCTCGCACACTGGTTGGCTATGAACTCAATTACACACCTATTGAGCGAGCTTTCCTAGCAGTAATCTTAGCAGCCACTAAATTGCGGCACTATCTATTGACGCACAAGGTACAACTCATCGCAAAGATTGATCCACTCAAGTACTTACTCAGCAAAGCAGCATCTACAATAGCGCTAGTTCTACACAATAGCGCTACAACAAAACCAAAAGCGCTAAAACTACCATACAATGACGCTAACAAACCAAAAGCGCTAAAAATGCTATACAATAGCGCTATTCCAAGACAATAGCGCTCAATTAACCCTACGATAGCGCTAATTTGTCAAAAGCGCTAAAACTTGCCTACAAAAGCGCTAATTAATAGCAAAAGCGCTAAAACTTGCCTACAAAAGCGCTAATTAATAGCAAAAGTGCTAAAACTTGCCTACAAAAGCGCTAATTAATAGCCAAAGTGCTCAAACTAGCCTACAAAAGCGCTATTGCGGCACAATAGCGCTAATTCATGGAGCAAAAGCGCTAAAAACCTAGTTACAGCGCTCTTGCTCCGACTTGACTTGGACTCAGCTAAAAACATATTAAAAATGCATGAAAAGACAGTTTTCGAATTTGCGTACCGCTGGTCCATAGTCGGCTGGGCGCTGGAATCGTCGCACTCGCTCAAATCGGTGCTCGGTGATCGAAAACGGCATCGTAGCTCCTCCTTGCTCCTCCAAATGTCACTGTCAGAGCTCTTGTTTTCAATTGGTCGCAGTCACAAATGATCCTATTTTCACCCCTTTCACCCCATTTATACCCCCCGCCGTCACCGTAACTTCGCCCCGCTCATCGCTGTGGTCCCCGTGAACTTCCTGAGCCCCCCATTTCTCCATGTTTCTCCCGTTTTCTTCTATTTTTCCCCAGTATACCTAATTTCTTCTTTTTTATCACCTCGCCAATTTTCATTCTTTTTCGAGAGATCGCCCGGTTTTTCAAAAATTTTCGGCCCATCTCTCGAGGGGGCATACCACCCATTAAATTTACATTTTATGGGGCATTTCTTCACACATATTTTTCTTTCTTTGAAATGACGCGATAAACGGCACCGTCTCAAAGAGGGGCAAAATGATGCCCTCCTAAATGGCACAAGGTTAGTCTATGATCAAATAACACAAAAGCACACAAAATATTAGTGTTAGTTAATCTAAAACTAAACATATGAATGAAGGCATTCCAAGAGAGATACTAAAAACACATGCTAATGAATCTAACTAAAGAAGTAAGACAATGAGACATCTCCAACTGTCTCTTAGCATGAGATTAGCTCCTTCTCCCTTGTTCCTCTCCTCTCCAAGTTCCAAAATAGTGTAGCTCTCAGCAGCTTTTTGCACTATGGATGCTTATGGAGGATTGAGATTGTAGTATAGCTCCTAAACATGAAATGAAAAGCTAATAGTAATGCTAAAATGAGGTATTTTAACCAAAAAGATAAGATTTAGTTATGCTATGCTAAATGCTCTCTAAAATGGCTATAGTCTAAATGCATACAAGTTTTCAGGATTTGGATTATGAAGGAATGGGCTCTATTTATAGGAAAAATGGAGCAATGGATGGCCAAGATTGAAAGGTTTAATCAAGGGTCAAGCTTGAAAGTTGGGGATCCATGTGCACAATTTGCACCAATGAAATGGTGACAAGTGTCAACACAGGATTGGGTTGAGAGAAGAGGTTGGAGGCATTAAAGGCCTAAGAAGACCTCATGGTTATCTAAAGGCTAAGGGTCAAGTCTAAATTAGGATTACCCACTGGATTAAGAGTTAATGCAAGGATAAACCTTTGTGCAAATGATTAAGAGATAATCATGGTCAAAGCATTAATGACCTGATGAGACCCTTGGGTTGGGTAGAGGTTGAGTCAAAACAAATGTTTTAACCATGTAGGAGGGTTTGGGTTAACCATTAATGGTTATTGGAGACTTTGTGGATTAAGTGGTTGAAAGTTGGAAGCCTTTAATGGTTTTCAAAGACTTTGGGGTTTTTGGTGGTTGAAGGTTGAAAACCTTCAATGGTTATCCAAGACTTTGGGCCATTTGAGAAGTGACTTCCCTTTGCTTAGGAATGTGACAATATTTAGGGGATGGATTAGGCTAATTAGGAAAGGGTTAAAAGAATCTAGAAGGGGATTAGATTTTGCAAGTGGATTTGGTGGGTGAGGGAAAATAGGATTTTATTGAAATAAAAATTCATTTATTTCAAAATGTGCAAGTTGCATTTGTAGGAAAATGCAAGTGGGGTGGGGATAATGATTTAAATAAATGTTTTATTTAATTTATTTAAAAGAGGAATAGGGGGATTTAATTAAATAAATAGATTTTATTTATTTAATTGATTGTGAATTTGATTTAATGAATTAATTAAAATAAATTGAGTAATTTATTTAATTAATAGAAGAATGTTTGGGGATGAATTAATTAAATATTAATTTAATTAATTGATGGCTAGTGGATTTTTAATCAAATAAATACGAAATATTCATTTAATTAAAATGGACAGATTTGTGTGACTACAATAATATCATCAACAAATATGGCTGAGATCAGTATTCTATTATCATCATTCTTCATGTACATGTTGATGTTCTCACTTGTCCTTATAAAACCAATCTTAATCAAATAAGAGTGTAATCTTTCATACCATGCTTTAGGTGCTTGTTTCAAACCATATAATGCTTTGTTCAATTTACATACCTGATCTTTATTATTGTCTTCAACAAATCCTTCAGGTTGTTCAATAAAAACCTCTTCTTCTAATATTCCATTCAGAAATGCAGATTTGACATCCATTTGATATACCTTGAAGTTCTTGAAAGCAGCATAGGCCAAAAATGTTCTTACTCCTTCAAGTCTAGCAACAGATGCAAAAGTTTCACCATAATCAATTCCTTCTTCTTGAGCATAACCTTTGCAAGCTAGTCTTGCTTTGTTTCGAATGACCTCTCCTTTTTCATTTAGCTTGTTTCTGAAAATCCACTTTGTACCGATTACATTTTTTTCCTTTGGTCTTGGGATTAGTGTCCATGTGTCATTCTTCTTGATTTGATCAATCTTTTCTGTCATAGCATTTATCCAATCTTCACTGTTAAATGTCTCTTTCACTATTCTCAGTTCAAATTCAGATATCAAACATGTGTTCTGTCTCAGTTTGTTCCTTGTCATAACTGGATCATCCTTATCTCCTATAATCTGACTTGGTGCATGATGTCTTCTGACATACTTGGCTAATACAGGCTTGGTAGGCTCTGTATGATCTTCTTCATCACTTGGTAACTGGATATTTTCTTCATTTTCTTCAACAGTCTTCTTGGTAAGACTTCTTGGTTGAACATAGACAAATTCATCATAGTCTTCTCGTTCCTTGGAATTTCCTTCATCATTTCTTTCTGCAAATTCATCAATTTTCATATTTGCACTTTCTACTATTTTGTTAGATGATTTGATCAGACATTTAAATGCTTTGCTTCTAGAAGAATAACCTAGAAATGTTCCTTCTTCACTTTTCTGATCAAACTTGTCATTTCTATCATCTTTGTGAACATAGCATCTACTTCCAAAGATTTTAAAATAACTAACATTAGGTTTCTTATCATACCAAATTTCATATGGTGTCTTCAAAGTACCTTTCTTCAATTGTACTTAGTTCAAGGTGTAAACAACAGTGCTTATTGCTTCTCTCCAAAATGTTTGTGGCACCTTCTTTTCAATCATCAGTGTTCTAGCACAATCCTAAATAGATCTATTTCTTCTCTTAGCTAATCCATTCTGCTATGGAGTTCTCGGTGCATAGACTTGTCTTTTAATACCATGATCATTGCAAAATAAGTTGAACTCATCAGATGTGAACTCTCCTCCTCTATCTGATCTAAGACATTTCAGTTGTCTTCCTGTTTCATTTTCAACTCTTGCCTTGTACCATTAAAACATTAGAAAAGCTTCTGATTTTTCTTTCAAAAACATTACTGACATCATCCTTGAATAATCATCCACAAATAATATGAAATATTTATCACCATAATAACTTTGAACTTTCATAGGACCACAAAGATCAGTGTGCACTAGATCTAAAATTCCCTTAGAAGTGTAAGACTTACTTGTAAAGCTTGATCTTGTCATCTTACCCATCTGGCATCTTCGGCATATAGCATTCTCAGGTTTTTCAAGACTTGGTAGACCTCTTACTCGGTGCTTCTTGCTTATTTTGATCAGATTATCAAAATTTACATGACAAAACCTTTTATGCCATAACCAGGTATTATCTATCTTTGCATACAAACACTTGTTACAAGTTGAGTCAAGGTGAAATGTGTTACCTTTTGTTTGTGTCCCGGTATCAGCTAACATTCCATTCTTGTCATGAACTTTGACAATTCCTTTCTAAAATTCTATTCGGTAACCTGTGTTGTTTAGTTGCGCTACACTCAACAAATTGTATTTCAAACCTTCAACCCAATAAACATCATTGCATCTTGCATTATCAAGAAGTGTTATAGATCCTTTACCTTTCACCAGACATGGTGCATCATTACCAAATCTGACATAGCCTCCATCATAATCTTCTAATATAACAAACTTGTGTTTATCTCCTATCATATGATGTGAGCATCCACTCTCTATTATCCAAGAATCATTAGTGTTTATGTGAGATATTAGGGCTTTTTCTTCATACCTTTCTTTATGTAATCCATCTTTGATAGCACCATAAACTACTTCCTCTATATCAGTCTCATCTGATTTATCATCATTGGATTCCTCGTCAGCTATTAGGCCTGTCTTTCTATCTCTTCTTCTGAAGTATCGGTGTCCTCTGTAATAATTATCTTTCTAACTGTCATCTCAGTAATCTCTCTTTTCAGTAAAATCTTTTTCAGGATAGTTAGAAGCCATATGTCCTATCTTATCACAATTGAAACATTTCAAAGGTAGCTTTCCTTTATACTTACCTTTACCTCTCGGTAACCTTTTGGCTAATAGTGCTTCAAACTCTTCTTGCTTTCTGATTTCCTCATACAGTTTGTGTACTGCCTCCATGTTCTTATGAAATATTTCACTTGCTCCACTGTGATCTCCTTCAGAGTACTTATACTTTCTTTCATTCAAATCATTAGATTCATCAAGATGAAAAGAACTAAATGCAGATTCAACTTTATTTACCGAAGATGCACTGTTATCAAAGTTACTTAACTCAAATGCATGTAGCTTACCAATAGTGGCATCTAAAGAAACTGGCATATTAGGTACAGACCTTAGTTCATTGATTGTAGGGACTCAGATTGCATAAGCCGGTAGAAGGGTTCTCAACAACTTACTTGTTATATCCTTTGCTTCAATAGTTCCACCTGCTCCTTTGATTTGATTGACAATCTCCTTTAGTCTTGTACTATACTAAGTTATGTTCTCACCTTCATTCATCCTCATAGATTCAAGTTGTCCTCTTAGACTATCTACTTTTGTTGTTTGAACATGTTCATCTCCTCCATATACTAATATGAGCTTATCCCACATTGTCTTTGCATCATTGCAGCCTTCTAGATCATTAAACTCTGAGTCAGTCAATGCAGATGTTATTTCAATCATTGCTTGAATATGTTCCTGCTTTTCCTTTATCTCTTCCATAGTCAATGGATAGGTTCTCGGTGTAACAAAATCATTCTCCAGATAGTATACAACATATTCTCCAACTCTTGATAGATGTAGCTTCATCCTTTTCTGCCATGTAGAGAAACTTGACTTGTTCAACTTCGGTGCATCCCTCTTATACATCTTTGGATCTTTAACTCAAGTGCCTTTAAACTTTCCTTCTGGAGTCCAAAGCTCCAATACCAATTGATAGTTTTGATACTTAATATAAGTACAGATCCAGTAGCCAACAAGATGACAAGGGGGGTGAATCATACAAACTTAATCATCCATAAAAACATCAGATTCAACCTCGGTAACATATACATTAGTAATAAAACCAAAACTATTAAACATGCAAACTCAAAAGCATATAAACATCATAAACCTCATAACACCAAATTTAATGTGGAAACCCAAATAGGGAAAAACCACTATGGGATTTCGGACCCACTAAGAAATATACTCTTCTAGAGTATGCTTGGTTAAAAGCAAATCATGTTAAAGACTACAAACACATTGCTAGATGTGACCCGGTTAAGGGATTTCCCTCAGATCTATTAGGATCTTCATCTTGTTAGAAGTGACCTTGTTAAAGGATTTCAAACACTCAATCAAAATTTCACCTTGCTAGAGGGTTTTACAAATAAGACTATTAAGTCCACTTGGTTAAGAGATTTTCTGTCACTTTCACAAAATAACAGTAATAAAATCTATCTGCAACTTCACATCTAAAATGCTAAAGTAGATTCCTATTTGTTCAATACAATCTAGACATAGAACTAATCTTGTCTATCTGTTGGGCTTCTATACTCTGTTATTCAAACAGGTCTTCAAGCTTTTGTGCTTGTTAATCACTATCTAGCATCCCTGTGCATACACTTGCTCGTATACATGTTTATCAACAGTTTCCTATTTATAAACAATTAGGTAACCGCTTAATCTCCTTGATCACATTTCCCATGATCAATCATAGCCATCAGATCCTCGATCTTGTCCAGGTTCAATGCATCTTTCGATTTGAAAACTTTTTACCCTGCCTAGGAACTTGCATACATATCTTGGAACTTGTGCCAGGGTATTGTGGTTCAATCTAAGCTATAGATCTTCATGCCAACTTTCCTTTGCCTTAGATTCGTTAACAAACTTCATCCACAACTCACCAATCATTTAATAAATTCCAGCTCATTAGCTTCCTTCATTAAATAACGCATGTAACCATTTAATGCATTCTGTTATAGCTCGGTTACAACTCGGTAACAACTCAGTGAATACTAAACTTCACTCGGTTGACATTCTGCCTTCATTAACCAATAGCGATAACCTTAGGGTTTACCGACTAGGTTCCTTAGGGTTTACTGACTAGGTTCTTTGCTTAATAACATAGTATAGTATTAACCTTTACATTTTACAACATATGTATGATGTTAAAACAATCTAAAACATCATGATCTCATCATTGTCTGACTCGGTAATAGTTGCCCATTGAATACCTTATTCATCCCCTTATTCATCATATTCTTTCCTGTGTCTTTTACCAACATCTTTATAATCTTCAAATCATACTTCTCAAGATATGGCAACATCATACTGAATTAGAAAATCAATTTCTTGACATCATTGACAAAATAATAATATCAAGACAGTAAACATCTTTAATCAGTTATATCCATAATCATCAACAACCTTCTCAATATCCTTATGAAATGCCAACAATCTTTCATTGTCTATTATATTGCTATATTGCCAACACCAGCAGCAGCCCAGCTTTTAGCAGATTGAACAGCATTCCATATAGCCAATCCTTCAACAATGAAAGAATTATCAAGGAATTCTTCCTCAGAGGGTTGCATATAGAGATATTTGTTTTTCCAGATTGAGTTCCATTCTCTTTCCTCTCCTTTCAGTCTCCATATTTGTTTGGCTAATAAAGCTTTATTCATAGAACCAATGTTCCTTAAGCCCAACCCACCTGAGGCCTTAGGGGAATAAATTTTATTCCAGGAAATAAGGGGAATTCTATTTTTGACTTCCACCCCCGACCAAAGGAACATTTTTTGGATTCTTTCAATGGCTTCCGCAAATTTGAGGGAATTTTGAACAGGTTGAGAGCATAAACAGGAAGATTTTGGAGAGTGGCTTTGAGCAGAGTAATTTTGCACGCTTGACTAAGGACAACCCCTTTCCACCCAACAAATTGGTCTAGGTTATGGACCGGTATGCATTATCTATTCCAGATCAACATGACACGTTATGGAGATGATTTATTAATTGGATATTGTTGTAAATGTATTGAGCTAACATGATGCATCACATCTAGACTTATTTGTAATTGATTTAATTTTAATATTCTTAGTGAGCTGGCCTACACATTTGGTCTTAGGTTTTGGTATATATGTAAGATCTCATTTATGAGATGATATGTTGTATGGTATATGGTATGTAAGGTTATGGTATTGTAACATGGTATGTGCGAATATTGAAGATCATATGAGCAGATCATAGAGAAGGTTCAAGGAAGGTTTGAAGGAGATTATCAGAGCTTAACCGGTACTGAATCCAGCATTGGAGATGCTACTTTGAGCAATACACTATCATTGGATTTAACCATCCAATTGTAGTCAGTGTGACTCCTATTTTGTGATTGAGTAGTGAGCTCTAGGTGGTTGGCCTTTCTGCATGTGCAGACCCCATTTGTATACACATACTATTTGTAGTAGTATCATATTATTGTGGGTGAGGTTTCCCACTATGGTTTTTCCCCTTATAGGGTTTCCACATATAAATCTCTATGTTATGAGTTGTGGATGTCGTTTCTCTTTCTGTTTTATGCATTAAGTTTCACTAGTATTAATATTAACTGCTAATCTATCAACCGACATTAATTTTGGTTTACTGGTATTATGTATCAAGTTTGATTAAGTTATATTTGGGTTAAAATTAATTGACAACTGATTCACCCCCCCTCTCAGCTACCTTCCGGGTCCTAACAATTGGTATCAAAGCCTGATCCTCTTTTTGCAAAAGTCTAATAGCTTGAGGAGATTCTATGGCAACAAACTTTTTAAGGAAGGACAGTCCAAAACTTGATGGAACTAACTATAGTATATGGAAGATCAAAATGGAGACTCATATAAATTGCATTGGAAGAGACATATGGAAAGTTACAAAGAATAGCTATGTTGGTCCTACATCAAATCAACCTAATCCACCAACATTGGGTAAGGATTAAGAGAATGATTGCAAAGCAAGAGAAGCACTTTTGAGCGCATTGTCAGATCAGCAAATCATGGGATTATCAGACCGATATACTGCAAAAGCTATTTGGGATAAATTGAAGACATTGAATGAAGGAGATACCACTGTTAAAATTGTAAAACTGGAATGCTTCCAGGTCAGGTATGAAAATCTGAAAAATGGAAGAAGATGAAGGAATTTTTGCTTTTATAGAAAGGGTTAATGAAATTGTTTTGGGAATACAATGTTGTGGAGGATCCTTAAGTGAAGTTGAAATTGTTTCTAAAGT
This sequence comes from Cryptomeria japonica, assembly GCF_030272615.1. Lineage (NCBI taxonomy): Eukaryota > Viridiplantae > Streptophyta > Pinopsida > Cupressales > Cupressaceae > Cryptomeria > Cryptomeria japonica. The sequence goes on from NC_081407.1 coordinate 960,546,249, forward strand.
TTTAAGATCTTTTCCACTGGCATATAAAATGAAAGTAACTACTATTAATGAGTTGAGAACAATGCCTAATACATCAATATCTAGAGATACCTTGGTTGGAAAACTTTCAGCATTTGAGCTTGAGGAATTTGGTCCTATTGCAACAATTAAGACAGATTTAGCCTTCAAAGCATCAACATCATCATCATCATCTGAAAAATCTGATTGGAAAGCACTTGATGCAAAAGAACTTGAAGATATCATGAGGGAAAATAAAGAACTGGAAGAACTTGAAGCACTATTTGCAAGGAAAATGCCTAAAGGTCCTATTGGAAGTAAGTATGAAGGCAAAGCACCATTTAAATGTTTTAACTGCAATAAAGTTGGTCATATGGCATCTAGATGTCCAGATAGACATGCAAGATTGAGAGAGGAAGATAAAAGAACATATAAGCCTAACCTCAAATATTAGAGATATAAATTTAAGAAGAATAAAGATAAATCATGTTACTATGTTGATGAAGGAGTTACTGATGATTCTGATGAAGAACCAATAGACAATGGATGGGCTTTTGTTGCAATAAAAGAAGATCAACTGGCACCTATTGTTCCACTGGTAGAGTAGGCCCTAGCAGCTAAAATTGAAGTAAAAGATGAATGGATTATATATTCCGGATGTTCACATCAGAAATATAGTGGAGATCTAGTAAGGTTTAGCGATGATAAAGCTTGTTTTATCAAAGGAAAAGGCACTATATCTTTTGATGGTAAGCACAATACTGACAACATTTATTATGTTGAAGGTTTGAAGCATAATCTTTTGAGTGTTGGTCAATTAGTTGAAAAGGGATTTCAATTACATTTCAAGAATGGTAAATGCAAAATCATGAATAGAACTGGTTTGGAGATTGCAACAGGTAATCAGATTAGAGGTAATATCTTTCATTTGAATAACAGTGATAAGACATGCTTGATTGCACATATTGATGAAAGTTGGTTATGGCATAAGAGACTTTGTCATGTAAATTTTGATTGCATTGTAAAGATCGGTTCAACTAACACAGAAAGGGATTTACCTAAGATTATAAAATCTCATAATCCGGTATGTAAGGAATGTCAAATGGGAAAGCAAGTTAGAACAACTTTTAAGAGTATTTATGAGAAATCCAATAATGTTCTTGATTTAATTCATACCAACTTGTGTGGTCGGGCAGGAACAAGAAGTCTACAATGAGATAGATACTTTGTGCTAATTATTAATGATTATTCTAGAATGTGTTGGGTTACTTTTCTCAAGGAGAAATCAAAAAAATTTGGAAAATTCAAGTTATTCAAGGCAATGGTAGAGAATGAAACCAGTAAGAAAATCAAATGTTTGAGATCAGATCAAGAAGGTGAATTTACATCTAAGGAGTTTAATACATTCTGTGAAGTGAATGGAATCAAAAGACAACTATCAGCACCTTGGAAACCTCAGCAGAATGGAATTGTGGAAAGGAAGAACATAACTATTCTGGATACAACTAGAAGCATGATATTGGAAGCAAATCTACCTCATGTGTACTAGAGAGAAGCAGTGAATACAACGGTTTACACTTTCAACAGAGTTCAAATCAAAGGTGAAACTGGTAAGACCCCTTATGAACTATGGTTTGGTAATACTCCTACTCTTAAATATTTCAGGATATTTGGAAGCAAATGTTATATTAGGAGAGATGAGTATGTTGGTAAATTTGATCCTAGAAGTGATGAAGGAATATTTCTTGGTTATTCATCTAGGAGCAAAGCATATAGATGTTTTAATAAAAGATTACAAAAGATCATTGAGAGTGCTAATGTGAAGATAGATGAACAATTTAGAGGAAATTCAAGGTCTTTAGATTCTGAACTGGCAGTTGAGATGATCATAAATGAACCATTACAGAGTGCACTAGTACAAAATGTGGATCCAATCACACCGACATCATCAAATTATTCCACAGTGACTGAAGAACTGCAACAAGTGAATAAACCCAGGTATGTAAGACCGAATCACTCTGAAAGTTAGATAATTGGGAATAAGTATCAAGGTGTTATGACAAGAGGAAGATTGGAAATGAAGAGGTATGCTTAATTTCTCTGAACCAACGTATGTTATTGAGGCATGCGAAGTTACATTTTGGATTAAAGTTATGGAAGATGAACTAGAACAAATTGAAAAGAACAATACATGGACATTGGTTCCCCGGCCTAAAGACAAAAATGTAATTGGAACTAAATGGGTATTTAGAAATAAACTTAATGAGATGGTAAGGTAATCAAAAATAAAGCAAGACTAGTGTGTAAAGGATATTCCCATAAAGAAGGAATTGATTACAATGAAACCTTTGCACCGGTAGCTAGAATTGAGGCAGTCATGTTATTTCTTGCATTTGCACCACATAAGAACTATAAAGTATATCAAATGGATGTAAAATGTGCATTTTTGAATGGTGATCTTGAAGATGAAGTTTACATTGAACTACCTGATGGATTTTCATTGACAAATAATGAAGATATGGTTTGCAGATTAAGGAAAGCTTTGTATGGATTGAAGCAAGCTCCTAGAGCTTGGTATGCTAGATTGGACAAATATCTTTTGAAGCTTGGTTACACTAAAGGTAATGTTGACAACAACTTATATTTAAAAGTGACTAATGATGACATCTTGTTTATTGAAGTTTTTGTTGATGATATCATTTTTGGAGGAGAAGATGGATTGTGTAAAGCTTTGCTAATAAGATACAGGAAGAATTTAAAATGTCTATGATTGGGGAGATAAAATTCTTTTTAGGATTGCAGATTTCACAGATTGATAAAGGTATATTCATATGTCAAACAAAATACTTGAAGGAACTACTGAAGAAATTTGGTATGGAAAACTCTAAACCAGTAAGTAATCCTATGACTACAACTGATAAATTGACATTGAAGGATGATTAAACTCTTGTTAATCCAACAAGATATAAATCTATGATTGGAGGTTTACTGTATTTGACACAAAAAAGACCTGATATAATGAATGTAGTATGTATTGTTTCAATATTTCAGAATAATCCTAAAGAAAATCATGAATCAACAGTAAAAAGGATTTTCTAGTATCTACAAGGCACAACAAATCTTGGTTTATGGTATCCTAAAGATGAAAATTTTGATTTATGTGCATACACCAATGCAAATTGGGAAAGAGATGTAGATGATAGAAAGAGAACCATTGGCAGAGGATTCTTTCTTGGTAGCAAATTGATTTCATGGTTGAGCAAGAAACAAAGGCGTGCATCATTATCAACAATAGAATCAGAATATGTTGCAGCAACAACTAATTGTACTCAGGTATTATGGATTAAGCAAATGTTGAAGGATATAAAGGTAAAATGCAAAGAACCTATAATCATTTATTGTGATAATTCAGCAACAATTGATATATCAAAGAATCTAGTATTTCACTCTAAGACTAAACATGTTTCTATGAAATATAATTTTTTGAAAGAGAATGTTGAAGCAAAAGAAGTGAGATTGGTTTATGTGAATAATAAAGAGTAGATTGCAGATATCTTTACTAAGCCTTTGCCTAAGGAAACTTTTGAATATCTCAGAGAGTAGCATGGGGTAGTACCCTCACAGGTAGAGACTTAGACAGTTGAATATTGGCATCAAACTGATAGAAATTAACAGAGAAACTTTTTTCTGGCTTTGATGGAGGAGAGATACTTCTCATAGGAGTAGTTGGTTATAGCAATTGGTTATTGTAATTGGTTATATGAGTTGATTGTATGTTTTGGTATTTGTATTTCTTTGGCATTTGATGTCAAAGGGGGAGAGATATCTATGAAAAAAATTTGTACTTAGGAAACATTGTCTGAGGGGGAGAGATATATACTCTCTACATTTTGGTTTTGATTTCTGGTATTGATCTATTTTGGAGATTGTTGGTTTTTGGTTTTTGGCATTCTGTTTTTGGTACTTAGATGTTTTCCCATCTTGTGTTGCCATCAATGAAAAAGGGGGAGATTGTTGGTATTATGGATGTGTTGCATTAGTTTTGTCATTGATGTCAACACTTATCCTTCTGGAGATATTTGGTTATGTTGAACAGGCACATTGTGTTCACCGACAAGTTTAGTGACTTATGCATAGTCATCGATATATTGTTCACCAACAGGTTATATTGTTCACCGGCACTGAGGATGACTTGTTATCATCTGGAGATCACTTGGATATGTCTAAGACATGGTTTGGATACTTGGTTTGGTGTTTTGGTTATTGGTCTAATCAGGTTGACATATTTGTTGTTACCTGGGAAATTGGTCTAGGTTATGGACCAGTATGCATCATCTATTCCAAATTAGTACGACATGTTATGTAGATGATTTATTGATTGGATATTATTGTAAATGTATTGAGCCGACATTATGCATCTCATCTTGACTTATTTGTAATATTCTTAGTGAGTCTACCTACACATTTGGTCTTAGGTTTTGGTATATATGTAAGATCACATTTGTGAGATGATCTGTGGTTTGGTATATGGTATGTAAGATTATGGTATTGTAACATGGTATATGCAAATATTGAAGATCATATGAGCAGACCATAGAGAAGGTTCAAGGAAGGTTTGAAGGTGATTATCAAAGCTTAACCGGTACTGAATCCAACATTGGTGATGCTACTTTGAGAAGTACATTATCATTGGATTTAACCATCCAATTGTAGTCAGTGTGAATCCTATTTTGTGAGTGAGCAGTGAGCTCTAGGTGGTTGGCCTTTCTGCATGTGCAGACCCTATTTGTATACACATACTATCTGCAATAGTATCATCTGATTGTGGGTAAGGTTTCCCACTGTGGCTTTTCCCCTTACAGGGTTTCCACTTACAAATCTCTATGTTATGAGTTATGGATGTTGTTTCTCTTTTTGTTTTATGCATTAATTTTCATTGGTATTAATATTAACTACTAATCTGTCAATCGACATTAAGTTTGGTTTACCAGTATTATGTATCAAGTTTGATTAAGTTATATTTGGGTTTAAATTAATTGACAACTGATTCAACCCCCCTCTCAGTTGCCTTCCAGGTCCTAACACATACACATACACCCACATACACACATACACGGTCCATACACACATACACATGCATGCATACATACATACATGTACACATACATACCCATACATGTTCATACATACATGTATACACACATGCATACATACACACACACATGCCTATAAACATGCACACATACAAACATACATACACACACACATACACTCACATTCACTCACATACACACATACCCATACACATGCATGCAATACACATACATAGACATACACATGCATACACGCACATGTATGTATGTGTGTACATGTATGCTTGTATGTGTGTACAATATGTATGTATGCATGCATGTGTATGTGTATATGTGGGTGTGGGTGTATATATGTGTATGTATGTGTGTTTTTATGTGCACCTATGTATGGATGTATGTACCTGTACAATATGTATGTGTGTGTATGTACTTGTGTATGTGTATGTGTATGTGTATGTGTATGTATTTAATTTTAATGTTTCTTTAAATTAATTTGTATCAAATGTTTCAATCACTTCGAATTTACTTTAAAGTACAATTATATCATTTTCAAATATGTTTGAATTAGTTTAAAATAGTTTTCAAAATTAGTTTGAATTATTTTAAAATAGTTTTGAACAATTAATTTTAATTTAAAATATTTGCTTTTATTACACATACATATATTTAGTGTCATAAAATTGTGACACTTGCAGTTTTGACTGCATTTGGGTCTTCACAATGGCGGCACAACGTTGAACCTGAATGGAGGACCCGAAACCTGTTTACAACATCAAAAACTGCATCTTTCTGCACCTTGGCCTGATCCTCCTTGCACGCTACTGTCCCGGGAGGTGGGACCATGGCGCCCAGCGCCCTAGTCCTTTAGGACCATGGCACTTAGCACCCTGGTCCCTCAGGACCATGGTGCCCAGCGCCCTGGTCCCTGGCCCTATTTTGGGCCCGGTCTCTTGTTGGGCATCGGGTCTTCAAGTTTGCAATTTGGAAAATAATGCTCCTAGGTCGGCCTAAGGTCAGAAAAATCAGTCTCCTAACCCTAATTGACAAGTATATAAACTACATTTCTCCTCCCAGAAAAAGGGGGAGGGCAAAACATATGTGTGCAAGAGGCGGAAGCGATTTTCAAACATTCAAGCATTCAAGCATTTCTTCAAGCAATTAAGCATTCTAAGTCTCCATTCAAGGCTAGGTGTTGCATTCAAGACAAGGATTCAACCATTGAAGAGGAGATCACCTACAACATACAACATACAACATCATTACACCTTCGCATGTAAGAATACAAACATTCTTACAACAAGGTATCAATACTTGATTACATTACAAACACTTATATTTACAGCATTCTCATTTCTTGGTCAATTCCAAAACCGGGGTTTGACCTGAAGGAAAACCCCTAATCCCTAATTTTTCTGTGTGTAGGTTGCAGGTACGCGGCTATAATTGAAGATCTGGAATCCTTGTGCAGAGATGGACAGATCCCCCTTCGTTTCGCGGATTTTTCGGAGGACCGTGTGCACTCCGGGTGCCATCGTCCTGTCAACTTTCATTCAAACTTGCAGGATAGCATCGTCTCGACATTTTACTGCTAATTTCAGGTCCGTAGCTTCATCCTGTGTCCCTATCTCCATCTACAAGCGAATCTTTCTTACTTTTACATACACTCCTAGTTCAATCCTTCTATCTATATTCTTTACAAAAGAGGGTATCCTTGATGTCTCAACCCTTGAAACTCATTTAGAATTCAATCTTGCATTGTGTGGGATTGGATCTTGTGAGTTTCAACCCCTCTTTTGAATGTAAAGTCTCTCCTAAGTGAAAACCGTCAATCCTAGTGATCTCCTTTCTCTCTCCTTGGAGTGGGGGAACACCTAGGGTCCGATTTTCCGCATTACATTTTGGTGAACCCGACATGAACATCCTAATTCTGATTATTCATGGTTAGATCTGAAAAGATTTTGCTTCCTTAATTACATTTCCATGTTTGATCTTTTGCAAATTTTAGAGGTTAATTGCATAAAAACCCTAAATTTTCTTTTTAGTAATTGAGCTTGTGAAATGTTTAATTATTAATGCTTGTTTCAGATCTACCCTTCTATTGCAAATTGTCAAATCATATTTGTGCTTTAATTCTGAAAATTAAGTGGTTAAGTGTCAAAACCCTAATTTTTAAAACCCTCTTAATTCAACCTTTGACCGATGATTTCACTGATCAAAACACCTCCAAATCGGCTGTAACTTTGGATTCCGCAACAAAATCATAATATCTATCATCCCTGAAAATTTTGAAAAAATTTGCAAGGACCGTGTGCACCCCGGGCGCCATCGTCCCCAACATTTTTTCTGAAATTTCGGGAGCTAGATCTTACTGTATTTTCCTGCTAGAATCCAAAATCTTGGTTGATTTCATCAATTCTAACACTTTCAAAATTAAAGTCAAAGTTGGTCTAGTGATTGCTTGGATTAAGGCTTCTAATCATTCAAAAATTGTTGAAATTGAAATTTTGTGTTAAAATTGTGCTTCTTACTATCCTAAATCTAAAAAGTGTGTTGGCATTCATTCGAAGTTTCAGTGCTTTATTCAAATTTTTTGCAATTTGTGACTTTTGAAATTAAGTGTTTAATTGCAACAACCTTGATTTCCACTTTCAAATTGAATTTTGTGTGAAATTGAGTCAACTTTTAAATTTCAAAGCTTGCATTGCTTTTAGTATTCCCTCTAAAATCTTAAAATTCAAAATTTCAGTTTCCCTCTCTTTTTCAAGATTCAAATTTTGCATTTTTCAACAATCTTGGTAGGGTTCAATTTTGAGATTGCAACTTTAATTTGGCCTATCTACAGATCATAAAATCACTCAATTTTTTCAGATTAGCTTTAAAATCATCATAACTTTCATCCCTGAAAATTTTGAAAAAAGTTGCAAGGACCGTGTGCACTCCATTCGCCACGGTCCCCGACATTTTTTCTGAAACTTCGGGAGATTGTCATGATTGCATTTAATAGCTTAAATCTAGGAGATTGGCTGATTTTATTGAAATTTGCTACCTCTAAATTAAAAAATAAATTCAAAATTCAAGATCTCAATTTTCAAGATAACAATTAAAATTAAGTGCTACCCCCTTGGCCCTAATTTTCAATTGTTCCTACCTTTCTTGGAAGTTGTGTTTCCCTCTTCTTTCACAAAGTTCAAATTGGATAATCATTATGTCATTGTTCAATTTCGCCAACTTTATTTTCAAAATTCAAAATCTTCTCTCTCTCTCTAGTGCATGAGTTTTACAACAATAAGCCCTACTTACACTATTCCTATTAGATGAAGCCTTAGAATTAAGTCTTTCCAAGGTTTAATTACCGAGGAGATGGAACCTAATTTGAATGGCCTTTTTAACGAGGACATGGGTAATTCCTCTAATCCTCTTAATGATGAAGAAGCTCTCCATGAGGTTTCTGTAGAACAACTTTTGAAATTGGATAACCAATTTGATGATTTTCAGCAATGGATGTCTCAAGAATACCCCAATAGTCAAGCTCTTTCATTAATTGAGGGTCTAAAACATATGGTTCAAAGTGATAAGAATGGAATTGATATTTTGCGTAGTATTGCACACATTGTGGATTTGAATGTGATGCCTATGAAGAGTTGTGCTGAAACTTTAGGTTATACACAACCTCCTACTCAAGTCAATCATTCTACCCCTTTGACAACTTCTATTGCTAGTATACCTACTTTTACATCAAACATAATGACTACTTCAATACAAAACATTCCACCTATGATCACCAGTCATGGGGGCAATCCTTCTTCTTCAATCAACCCTCTTCCTTCATTCAATCTGACTTCTTCATTCATTCCTTCAATGAGTGTCCCTATTACATCTCCACAAATGAACATGATGCAAGGGGCCAATTCATTTAACCATTCCATTCCTCCTTGTAGTGCTCCTTTTTTCCAATCATCTCCTATGACTAACTATCATAGTGTCCCGCCACCTTACTCTCAATCAATACCTTCTTTCAATAACATAATACCTCCATCACAATCTAACATGTATAATATGAACTCTTCGACTGAAGTGACCATTAACAATCTTGCACAAACTGTCTCTTCTTTACAGCAACAAATTGCCTCTATGAATCAATCTAAGTTTAGTGTGCCCACATTTGATGTTGCAAGCCCACTTTCTCTTGACATTGTTCGAGCTATCCCCCCTAAGCATGTTGAAATCCCACAATTAGAGCTTTATAATGATAAAGGTGATCCTCTAACACATGTTAAGACCTTTCAAACAATATGTACCGATTTTGCTCATGACCAAAGGTTGCTTGCAAAATTGTTTACTAGAACATTAAGAGATAAGGCTCTACAATGGTATTGCTCATTGCCTTCCCATTCTATTACTTCTTTCCAACAACTTGCAAATGCTTTTATTCAACAATTTCAAAACAATAAGTCCTAAAGTTACTTTGATTGATTTAATGCATTGTAAACAAGGTGTTAAAGAAAAAGTGACTGATTTCATTGGTAGATATAAGCATTTATGTGCTCAAATTTCTTTTCCAGTACCTGACAATGATATTCAAAGAATCTTTATTTCTAATTTACAAAAAGATATTAGAGAAAAACTTATGTTTTCTGAGTTTACTTCTTTCCAACAGTTGTGTGCAACTCTTCACAATTATCAACTGACTGTGAGTCAAATGGAACAAGCAAATCCTATGGCTCCGAGTGATAAGGGTGATAGTAGTCAACAACCATTTGGGAAGTTTAAACTGAACAAAGAGTTCATTAAGTTCAATGAAAACATCACTAACAACAATGTGAATGCAGCATTAGGTGTGCCTCCTATTTCTAACTTTTTCAAGAAAGAAAGAGAGTTTACTCCTTTGAATGAATCATTGCATAGTATTATGAATAAGTTATTGGAACAAAATGTGCTTACCCTCCCTCCTATAAAGCAAATAGATCATGCAAAGATTAATTCACCCTATTTTGATAACAAATCTTTTTGTCAATTTCATCATCAACCTGGGCATGATACTGAAAAATGTTTTTCTTTAAAGGGTAAAATTCAAGATTTGATTGATAATAATACTATCTCTGTTTCAGGTGTGAATGATAAAGGCAACGCATTTGTAGCTCTTCCTAACCAATATCTTAATATTTTTACTGGTCCATTACCTTCTCATACCTCTAATGTGATTCAGACTAATGATTCCTCTTTCTCACCTGAGGGTCTTGTGTCTATGACTCCGAATGTGATTAACTTTGTGGAGCAGCAGAAAATCCCTAAAGAACCTTCCATCACATTTGATTCCAGTGAAACTATCAGGGCACCTGATGGTCCTTTATATATAGTTGCAAAAGGCAAGAATACACCTTGCTGTGGGGTGCTTATTGATCCTTCTTGTATGGTTAATGTCATTACTGAAGAATTTCTTTTTACTTTGCAATTGAATCAAGTGATCTATGACAAAACAAATGTGGTTGTGAAATTATTTGATGCATTTTCTTCTCCTGCAATTGGTTCTATTACATTACCTATTGAGGTCCATAACAAATCCCTTGATGTGAGATTTGCTATTATTCCATCATCCGAACAATTTCGTGTGAAGCTAGGCTATCCTTGGCTATCTTCCATGAAAGCTATTGCTTCTCCTATTCACAAGTGTTTGAAATTTCCCCATAATGGTGAAGTTGTTACTGTCAATCATAGTCTCTTTAAACCAACTGAAAGAACTTCTAGCGTTCCTATTGATTATTTTTGGCCTAAACAATTTCAATCTCTTCCACCGCGAAGTGATCATCTTTTCAAATCTTATCAAAAGTGGAAAAAAGATATGATCCTATCTCTAAGTGAACCTAGAACACCCAAACTTGATATTCCTATCATTCTTGAGAAGGAAGTTCTTCCTTTGAAAGATAAAACTAATGTCTTTCCTCAAGAAGATTCCCAACCCATCCCTATGGATGTGACTATGTCTATGTTTAATAAACTTTCTAAAGGTAGACCTATACCTTCTCGTCATGATGGACTTGGTCTCCTTCCTAAACCAGATATTCCTCCTTTATATGGAGCAGTTCCTCCTCCATCCTCTTATAGAGAGAAGAGACCTTCCTCTTCTCCTATTGTCCAACCTAAGAGACCACAACCTAAACACCCAAGTGATAAGGATGAGAACATTCCTCCTCCTCAATCTTCTCAACTTCCTACTAAGACTAGATGAAGTCATTCTGCGCATGAATGCCGATGAAAGCATCATCTTAGAGCTCGTGCAGCTGTTTCCCAAACTTTGCAATCCCCAAAAACACCTTCAGCTAGTATTATTCCATTTTCTCCTCAGCCGAAAATTGAGCCAAAATCTCCCAAACATAAGATGCATGATGGTTTTGATCCTGTACAAGTTAAAGATCCTATTTTTATAAATCTTGATGATGATATAGATGAAAATGTTATTCATGATGAAAATGTTTCTCCTCTTTCTTCTGATAGTGAATATGAATATGTTGATATTGATAACCATTTATCTAACAAATTTTCTAAAGCACTTATCCTAGCTCCTAGACAAGAACAACGTGGCTTGGAACATGAACATAGCCCTTGTTTGGATCTTGTGATAGCTCCATCTGCTATGTTGGATGTTCCTCCTCTAGCGTGTTTCCTACCTTCCCGAAATATTGATCAGCAAGATCGGGGGGTGGATGACATGCTAGACTAGTTCATTAGCATAGCAGACTCTCTCCTCCTCTCTTGATCTCTTTTGTTACTTCTTCTATGTGTTATTCTCATTCTTCTATTTGTTGTCCTTAGTGTTGTCTACTTGAGGACGATGCAAAGCATTGAGATCTCTTTTGATCTCTCTCATGTTGACTCAAAAGACACATGTGTTCCCTCCTTCTAGGTGACCTTCCTTGATTATGGAATGTAGAACAATTATGCATACATACATATGATATACATGAATTATCATACAACATACTGACCCAAAGGAAAGCGAAGTCACCTCATGCTTTGTGTTTTGTGTCTATTATCCTTAGGTTTATCTCACACCTGGGGGCTAAATCTTTGTGATAACATGCTCCTTTCCCTTCTCATTTCTTATGTGTATCACTACCTTAAAGCAATCACCCCCAATGAGGTGTGTGCAATCGCTTTAACGTAGGGGGAATACACTCTGTTCATATCTCTTCAAGATACTTGAAAATTTCTTGGCGAACTTAGCTTTGCCTTGAAAATTTTGGTATTTTTCTTGCATGACTCATAGTGAGGGAACCTTACTACTGATAGTCATGGTTCTCCCTCGTGATCTTCCCTTTTACTTTGTCAATCGAAGTCGTAAGATCCTTAGTCCACTGGGGGCTTGGTGTATCTTGCCTCCTTGACGTGGTGAAAGTCTTTCAATGTTGTTTGCTTGTACTTTACCAGAAGTATGGGCATACACTTATACTCTTGCTAAAGTGGGGGCTAAATGTAGTGTCATAAAATTGCGACACTTGCAATTTCGACAGCATTTGGGTCTTCACGATGGCGGCGCAACGTTGAACCTGAATGGAGACCCCAAAACCTGTTTACGACATCAAAAACTGCATCTTTCTGCACCTTGGCCTGATCCTCCTTGCACCCTGCTATCCCAGGAGGTGGGACCATGGCGCCCAGTGCCCTAGTCCCTGGCCCTATTTTGGGCCCAGTCTCTTGTTGGGCATCAGGTCTTCAAGTTTGCAATTTGGAAAATAATGCTCCTAGGTCGGCCTAAGGTCAGAAAAATCAGTCTCCTAACCCTAATTGACAAGTATATAAACTACATTTCTCCTCCCAGAAAAATGGGGAGGGTGAAACATATGTGTGCAAGAGGCAGAAGCGATTTTCAAACATTCAAGCATTCAAGCATTTCTTCAAGCAATTGAGCATTCTAAGCCTCCATTCAAGGCTAGGTGTTGCATTCAAGACAAGGATTCAACCATTGAAGAGGAGATCACCTACAACTTACAACATACAACATCATTACACCTTCGCATGTAAGAATACAAACATTCTTACAACAAGGTATCAATACTTGATTACATTACAAACACTTACATTTACAACATTCTCATTTCTTGGTTAATTCCAAAACCAGGGTTTGACCTGAAGGCAAACCCCTAATCCCTAACCCCCCAATCATCCTCTCTTTTCTGTGTGTAGGTTGCAGGTACGCGGCTGTAATTGAAGATCTAGAATCCTTGTGTAGAGACGGACAGAGCCCCCTTCGTTTCGCAGATTTTTCGGAGGACCGTGTGCACTCTGGGTGCCATCGTCCTGTCAACTTTCACTCAAACTTGCAGGACAACATCGTCTCAACATTTTACTGCTAATTTCAGGTCCGTAGCTTCATCCCGTGTCCCTATCTCCATCTACAAGTGAATCTTTCTTACTTTTACATACACTCCTAGTTCAATCCTTCTATCTACATTCTTTACAAAAGAGGGTATCCTTGATGTCTCAACCCTTGAAACTCATTTAGAATTCAATCTTGCATTGTGTGGGATTGGATCTTGTGAGTTTCAACCCCTCTTTTGAATGTAAAGTCTCTCCTAAGTGAAAACCGTCAATCCTAGTGACCTCCTTTCTCTCTCCTTGGAGCGGGGGAACACCTAGGGTCCAATTTTCCGCTTTATATATATTTTCCACATGGATGATCATACATCAGATGCTAATGTTCATCCTGAGGGCATTGACCAAACATCTAGACAGTCTGGTCTAGTACCCTCCACTAATAGTTAGCACAGGGCATGACTTTTTGCCGAGACCATTCTTGCCCTACAACAGGCACTAGATCATCTTGATTCCACATTACTTGCCGTCACTCCCCAACCAAATAAGGAAAGGGAATAGACTATTAGGGATCAGTTGGTTTGTATGATTGACACTATTTAGACATATAATCCTTATGATGATATGTTTGTTGATTCCTTCTATAGATCTCTTTCTCGTAGTGTGGCTGGCACAGTGAAATGGGACACCATGAACATGGATGTATCTTCCACACAGGTCCATAGCATGTTCCTCGATTATCAAGGTCCAAGACAGAAGAATATTAGGGACTATTTAGTTACCAGATGCATTGATCTGATTGTTGCCCCATTCATATATCCTAGATGGTTGGCAACTCATCATATGTGGCCAGATAAGGATGAGTTGCCACTTTATTTCTGTAAACAATTGTTTGCAGAGTTTCATATGGGCCTAGATGTTGATTATACTAGTATACCAACAAATGTTGGACAAGGAAGAGGGAGGCTCAATGATAAATATAGATGACCTGATGCATCGACTCTCGTTAATAAATGAGCACTAGTTGGTCCAAACCTTTTGGTTCTACCAAAATGTTTGGAGTTATCACAGGCAACCATTGATGCCAGGTAAGGTATATACTTGAGTATTGTAGAGATTGCCAGTCAGGTTAGCCATATGACATCTGATCATGTTGGGAGATATCTCTTATGGTCTTAGACTACCATTCTGTAGGCTACATATGCAACTTTCAGTAGTGGCACTGAGCCTTACGCTTGTGTGGACATACAATCTCCACTTGATGCTGCATAGTTGAAAGAGGTTGATCCTTTACAGCGGGTGAGTGCATTGTTGTCCAGCGACTTATTGGATTCATATACATCTCTTTCTTTTCTTCTTGGGATCCCACTCGAGGATGTACCATACAGGTGAGATGACTTGTACATGGAGACGATGGTGGTAGAGCATCTCAGGGTGATATGGGAAGAGAGGAGGGAGTTCTAGTGCACCCTACAACCCCTCCACCACATACTAATGTTGATCCCAGAGCTCCTCCTCGACCCACACTAGATAATCCGACACCTAAGCCACCACAACCTACATCATTGTGGCCAGTGACTTTTACACGTCCTAGTCGAGATCATGGTCACTTTACTAGTATGCTCATTCATGGTTTAGAGGATGCATCACTGGATCTAGATATTGATGACGTTTCCTTCCATTCATCTAAGATCAACATGATTGGGAGAGTCTTAAAGTCTCGTGAGGTACACATTATTTTATCTGTAAGGCCATATCATTGATTTGATTTTAAATAGTGAATTTCAACTTGAAAATTGTTAACACAATTTGAATTTTGAATTATTTACAATGTCCTACTACATTAGAGACATTAGGAGATATGCAGCCTCGTTCTGCTCCTGGACATGGTCATAGTTAGGTACACATTTTGTTTTGTAAGGTCATATTATTTAATTATTTTTAAATAGTGGATTTCAACTTCATTATCCAGTTTTGTGGACCACATTTGAGTTCTTCATCTCAAATACTTTTGGCCCATGCACTCTCTATTGGTGGACATGGTGGATCAGACCAGGTAAAATTTGCATGTACTTATGCTAAAGTGAATTTTCCATACTTATAGTTAGATAATATTTGCATGTGCTTATATATATATATATATATACATGTGCTAAATGTGTACATGTACTTTATTTTGCAGGGAGAGCATTCAGAACATGGATCAATGGAGGGCCCACCAAGCTAGTTTATGTGGATGTGATCATTGTTTGATGATATTATATGTAGAGTGCATGTACTTTTTTTTTACTTATATGTATCTAACACTTGTTTGATGAGATTTTATGTACATATGAGACACTTGTACATGTTTGTTTATGTACCTGACACTTGTTTGATAAGATTACTTGTTTTTTTATTACATGTGTTTATGAGCCCATATTATATTTTTATAATTAGTTCAAGCTACATATAAAATTGATCATACATTATTGTAGATGATAAATCTTGATATTAGTTATTTGAATTGATGATTTAATAAATTTAATTATGAAATCAATTAGTTAGTTGAATTGTTAATTATTGATTTGATTTAGTTACTTGAATTAATTAATTAAATCAATTAATCGATTAATTAGTTAGTTGAATTATTAATTGTTCATTTGATCTAGTTAGTTGAATTAAATCAATTAAGTGATTCTAATCAATCCAATGAAAATTCAAATAAATTCAAATCAAACAAATGAATCAATCAAATTAAATCAATTCAATTAAGTGATTCTAATCAATCAAATGAATCAATCAATCGAATCAATCAATCAATCCAATGAATTAATCAATCCAACGAATTTTAATCATTTAATTAAGTGATTGTAATCAATCAAATGAATTAAGTAATTCAAATGAATTAATTAAATTAAATCAAATCAATCAAATGAATTAATCAACTCAATTCAAATCAATCAATTAATTCAATTCAATTGTATTAAGTGATTCAAATCAATCAAATGAATTAATAAAATTAAATCAAAGCAATCAATCAACTCAATTCAAATCAATCAATTAATTCAATTCAATTGTATTAAGTGATTCAAATCAATCAAATGAATTAATCAAATTAAACCAAATCAATTAATCAACTCAATTCAAATCAATCAATTAATTCAATCTAACTAAGTGATTCAAATAAATTAATTAAGTGATTCTAATCAATCCAATGAAAATTCAAATCAATTCAAATCAAATTAAACCAATTCAATTAAGTGATTCTAATCAATCCAACAAATTTAATCATTTAACTAAGTGATTGTAATCAATCCAATCAATTAAGTAAATCAATTATATTAAGTGATTCAAATCAATCAAATGATTAATCAAATTAAATCAACTCAGTTCAAATCAGTGAATTAATTCAATTCAATTGTATTAAGTGATTCAAATCAATCAAATGAATTAATCAAATTAAATCAACTCAATTCAAATCAATTAATTAATTAATTATATTATATTATATTAAGTGATTCAAATCAATCAAATGAATTAATCAAATTAAATCAAATCAATAAAAATAATTCATATGCTCATGTGTACATATGTATATTGCAAAAAATAACTCGAATGTATATGTATATGTATGATGAACACTAAGAGGGGGGGTGAATTAGTATGCCAAAAATCTTTGCACTTAAACACTTTGCTAGACTAATAGTAAACCGGTAAAACAGTTTAGCAGACAAACCGGTTAGCACACATGCAAACCAAATAGCAAATAATGCATTCACCCATAGAAGCACAAACACCATAACACAAGAGATTTTGACGTGGAAACCCAAATGGGAAAAACCATGGTGAGATGGAACTCACAAGTAACTATCTATAGAATAGGAACTCGACTGGTTAAGGTCAGACCAGTTAAGGTCTTACAATGTTCTTTACCAGAACAGATCCTATTAGGAATCTCAATCTCTGTTAGGAGATAAGTCCGATTAAAGATGACCTTGCTAGAGGATTTTAGATCCATAGATGTGAACTACCTTGTTAGAGGATTTACAAAAGGCTTTTGGGCCTACTTGGTTAAGGGCTACAAACTTGTCGAAGATGTGAGTAATCAACAAGTGAGTGATCTAGCAAATAGCACAGATTGCTTGGTTAGATCCTTGATACCTCGTTCCTAATGCATTCCAACATTACTTCAGTCTTCTATACATTCATACTCTCTCTGACTCCTCAACCACCTTAAACCCTAGCAAAAACATCAACCTCAACAACATAAAACCCTAGACATGATATCCTTTTAAAGGAATCTGATTTCATGTCGGTCCAATAGGTTTACAATCCAATTCCCTAGGTTCAATGAACCTGGACATACTTGGTAACATGACACAAAAAGCACCGTTAAAGTGTTGGCACCGTTAAACAACCGGTGGATGGTAACTCATCATAAAATGCTTGTTGGTAACTCATCACAGAGTATTACCGGTTCATACAAAATACCGATTTCCGATTTGAGCAAAATGAAGATTGGTAAAAATGTGTTATGCCACTTTAATTCCTCGTACCACTTGGGATCCATGAACCACTTGAGGTTGACATGCCGCTTCAGACCGGTAAACACAATTTGCAAAACAACAATAGTCTAACGACTATAATACAACATACCAGTTGCAACATATTCCGGTTGATCTTAAGCTCATACATATAAAGGAGATCTCAATGCAAGTGTGTGTCCATCAATGACAATCACATCATAAACATAAAAAATGCCAACAATCTCCCCCTTTGGCATTGATGGCAACACTTAGGAAAAGAAAATTTTGATAGCTAAGTGTTTTACAACAAAATCATGCCATTAGCAAAATTGCTCCCCCTAAGCATATACACTATCCCTTTAACAATACAATGTATAACTATTTTGCACATAGAGATATTAGAGCATACATCAAAATTTTAAATACCAGATACTTCTCCCCCTTAGAATACTTCTCCCCTTTGCCAACAATGACAAAGTATAGCGAAACAACCCCTATTTTCATTTGGTATTAAAATAATAAAAGTTTATGACATTAAGGAATAAAACTTGTCAAAAATAGATTTAAAGTCCTACAAGAATTGTTTCATAGATAAAGACCAGGACTCAAGTAGGGAGGTGGCTACTTCTTTCTCTGTCTGCATCAAGGAGACATGTTCTTCCATGGCATCAATTGTGCTCATCTCCTATGTTACTATTAAGGCATCCAGAGTTAGATAGCACTTCTGAAGAATTTACAGACGTGGGAGTAGAACTAGTTGTAGCTCCTACAAATCTCGAGACCGGGTGCTGATCTCATTCTCCATTTTTGTTGTCTGGATGTGAAATCGGTGAACGGTTTGCCCATAGGCTCTAAAGGAGTCATAAGGTGGCTTGAATGTGCTCATGTAGGAATGCAAGTCAGATTGAAGCTTTTACTTCTATGCAAGCACATCTTCACAGAATAGATGGGGTTGGCAAATCTTGCCGAGTAGAAGATTCCCCTCATCTAGAGTGTCCCTTATATACTTTTGTGCCTTTTGGAGTTCAGTCTGGAGCTCATTTAACTTCTTCACCAGAGCAATATTTAGAGCCTTTTGATGCTCTTTCTTGGCATTTGCCTCTGCTACCTCCTCTAAGCTCTGCACTTGATCATCCACTACTGTGCATAGGAGCTTCAATTGGGCCAATGATGAGTCGGTACTGGGGAGGTTTGTACCAGGTAACAAACTGGTAAGAGTGTCCATCATAGCTCCATTTCACTTGCAAACTAGAGGTCAATGGGACTGGTGAGGTCAGCCAGTTTGGCTTGACTATCGGTTGCCTTAGGTGTCTCCATCTGTGTGCTCTTTGCCACTTCTCATGCCTTGTCATCCTCTATTTTCTTCTTTGTCACTTCTCTTCTCTTTTCCTCTTCCTTCTTTTCCTCTTCCTTCTTCCTTTTCTCTATTTCCTTCCGCTTCTCATCTTCCTTATCTTCTTCTTCTTTCTTCTTCTTTGCATCTTCTTTTTCTTTTTCTCTTCATCTTCTTCTCTTCTTTTCTTCTCATCCTCTTTTCTCTTCTCTTCCTATTTCCATTTCTCCTCATCTTCTTCCTTCTTCTTCTTGTCCTCTTCCTTTTTCTTCTTCTATTCTTCATCCTTCTTCTTATGCTCCTCTTCATCCTTCTTCTTCTTCTCCTCTTCATCCTTCTTCTTCTTCTCCTCTTCTGCTATCTTCTTCTCCGCTTCATCCTTTTCTTCCTCCTTTTTATCCTCAGTTTCCTTTTGCTTTATTTCTTGTTCTACCTACTTCTCCTGTCCTATATCTTTCGATGGTGTACCCTGCACAATATCTTCTCCATACAGAGCATCGACATCAATAGTGTCGATCGGTTCAGCAACCAGATTTCCTTCATCATCAAACACTTCATCTAGTTTAGTTATTGTCGGTTCTTGCTCAGCCTTCCTGTTGGCTTCAGCCACTTGATGCATCTTTAGAGCTTCTAGAGCAAGGGTGTGTGTATTATTGAGCCCTTCTTTACCCTTCCCTTCGAGTAACAGGAGTCTTCTCCTTCTCATGAAGAAGAGGCCTTTGTATTTGTTCATTACTTCGAACAGTTTTGAATTTGATACATCAGGAAAATGTTCAGCAAAAACTTTCTCTCTCATTTCCTGTTCCTGCTCTATGGCAATGCACCATTTATTGTCTAAGCATTTATACAAAGAATCTAGTGTCTCAAATCTAATTTCTGAAGGTGACCGGTCATTAACACATAAATAATGAATAATTTTTTTTTCAACCGCTTCCTTTTCATCATCATTAAAGTCATCAAAACAATCAATCAAATCATTTAGAACTTTTCTCCTAATGTTTTTTATAGCTCTTTGAAAATGTGTCAAAGGTTTGTAGGAGGAGATATCAATATTTACTGGTGTCGATGATGTCGGTTCATTCTTTGTCTTTTTCTTTGCTTGTCATGTCTTCTTAGGTTTTTCCTCAATCACAGTTTCTTCTAAGTCTGGTGAGGTATTCCTTGTCTTCCTCTTTCTCTCAAACACTTTAGCAGGTGTCGCTTCAGGTTTCTTTTTAGCCGGTGACCGCTTGGTCACTGTAGGACTAGTTGTAGTAGCCAGTGCCAATGTTGACAGTACTACTTTTGCCTTCTTCACTGAAGGTTCTTTTCCTTTCTTTGCTGAGGGTTCCTCAACCAGTGTTATCCTTTCTAGGTAGGTGTCGGTTCTCTTTGCCTTTGGATCAAGTAGTGAGGCAATAAGGGTAGAGGCATATCATTCATTACCTCATAGCCCATAGGCTCCACTTCCTCCTGTCTGGGCTCAATAGTCTCCATTATGCATTGATCCACTTTAATGGTGAAACAAATATCATCTTCATATTTCTTGACAATATCACTAGATATTCTCATCCTCTAACTCATTTTGCGTCTGAACTCATCAAAGTACTTGTTCAAAACTTTAGGGTAACCGGTTCCAACTGCTTGAATGCTTTCCTTGATTTGCTTGGTTACCGGTTGGTCAGCAGACCACTGGACATCACCTACTCCTAGAAAGTAGCCTTGGAAGTAAAAGAACAACCCAACCAGTAGTTGTCCAAACTTGAACCTCAATGCATTATCCTATTTGATCAATTTAAGATTCAATAGGAGTTACCTTTACATACTGGTGCACAGGTCAAAAGATGCATCCTCCTTGATCATCTGGTAAGTGGCATTTACCACTGCAATAGATATAGAGTTAAGTCTACTGGCAGAGAACATCCGATAGCCTATCACCATGCAGGCATTACTCGTGAATCACTCACTGAACCGGTGAGTTTGGACAATTCATTCTTGCTTACCATCCTTAGGGCTGGCACTTCCCCTGTATTGTAGAAACTGGTGACGACATGAATTGCTTGCAGTGTAATATCATGCGTTCTTTCTAGGTACATCTTGTCACCATGAACTCTGCTCAAGATGATCCTAATGTGATCATCTGTGAAATCCTCCATGAAATAAATAGCATTGTGGAGCTTTTTCTTCTCCAAAATACTATACTTTGGTTTGATCTTTTTATCTTGTCCACAAAATAAACCTAGCTGCGAGTGAATTGCTAGAGACCCTAGGTCTTCAATTTTACAAGCTATGTAATCTGAGATTCCCTCTTCTACTATCACACTAGCTGGAACTTGTGATAAGGTATTATATCTAGACTTGTGTTGAATAAAGCTTGTTGAATCTACAGATGTACTAGAGCTAGTATGGGATGTAGAAGCCATGATAGAAACTAAAAACTCAAAAAATACCTTTTGAAAATCGTGAATTTATGGCTTTCAGATTCTTCTCCACTTCACATTCCATCGGTTGCAGAATCACCGCTTTGTGTTCTTCACTTGACCGTTCACAATTTGAATTTGAATCTCCTTCAAGGTTCCTTAAATTTCTTAGAATCGTAGCACAAATCACTTTTCTTCGCTCTGCACTTGAAAACCTTCTTTTCTTTGAAAACTGATAGTGAGAAATGATTTGAAAAATCCTTTTAAATATATTCCTCACCTACCGCAATAAATGCTACACCATTAGGGCATAAACCCTAATTTTTCTTTTACCATTTTTGGTCATCCGCCAGATGACAGGTATTGCATACCAGTTAAGGTCTTTTACCAATATAAACTGGGGGTTCGAAACATTTCACTGTTTGCTCCCCCTAAGCTTTTCTGAAGCTTAGAAAGCCGGTTCCTCTTGTAACATCACTGGTTTCTTCTTCCAGGTTTTGTTCATATCCACTTGAATGGTTTCAACATCAATATTTCCTTCTGGAGTGACCGGTATGTCATCTGATATGTTCTTTCTTGATCTATAGAATCTGGCAATGTGACCCAATTTGCTGCAGTGATAGTAGACCAATCCAGGTGCTCTCCAAGGTCCATTGTTCATGTTTCCATTCTTCCTTCTGCATGTTGCAATAGTGTGACCATGACCATGACAAATCCAACAGTTTTCTCTCCATCTGGTTGCCATTTGATAGCCACTGCTTCTTGGTTGATGATTGAAGGCATTAAACCGGCTGTGATTCCGGTTCACAAAAGGTTCAGGACCAACTCCTTGGGTCCTCTAAGAATATCTTCCAGTGTTATTCATAACAGACCTGCATTCAGATGCTCTATGCCCAAACTTGTTGCACGCATAACAATTACCATTGAATTTATAGGATCTAGGCTTATCATTTAGAAAATAGGGAAAATTATTGTAAGCCTTACTCCTACACACATTGGCAGTATGTCCTTCTTTAAGACAGTTAAAGCAAATAGGTTTTAACTTTTGCTTACCTTTATCCTTTGATGTTGGTTGATTCTTTGATGTTCCAGCATTTTTACCAGAGGTCTCACCTTCCTCATGACTGGAATAACCAATTCCATCAGTATTCTTGACAGGTTTGGCAGATTCAAGCTTTTTCTCTAGCTTGACAGTACTCTTATTGAACTTAGCAAGTATTTCCTTTGACTCAAAGAGTTCTTTGGAAATAGCAGCATTTGTTTCCTTCAGGTTTTCATTCTCAGAGATGGCAATGTTCAGTTCCCCTTGCATGTCTTCCTTTTCCACTTTGCTTGCATGGATTTGAGCAGTTAGGGCACTGATCTCTTGCTTTAGCTTGGAGTTTTCATGATCCTTGTCTTTGACCAGATCTTCAGCTTTCCTCCGGTTCTCAAGCTCTTGGCACATTCAAATAGTTAGTCCTTCCAATTCTTTTCTCAGGTTGGAATTGGATTCATTCAACTTTTCTACTTCTTGAATCAGGGCTTCCATGTTCGCTTCATTGGAGGAACTATTTTCAGATAGCTCCATCAACTTTTCTACATGTTCTCTCCTTTTTGCTTGAGATGCCTTGTATTTGACAATAAGATTATCATAGGGTTTCTCAGACTGAGTGAGCTGATGAGTAAGTTCCCTCAATGTGTATTCCCCCATATCTCTTTCCAAGTGGTTAAACTTATAGAAAGGTAGGCTTTGATACCAATTGATGATTACTAAGAGGGGGGGGTGGGCGGTGAATTAGTATGCCAAAAATCTTTGCACTTAAACACTTTTCTAGACTAACAATAAACCAATAAAACAGTTTAGTAGACAAACCAGTTAGCACACATGCAAACTAAATAGAAAATAATGCATTCACCTATAGAAGAACAAACACCATAACACAAGAGATTTTGACATGGAAACCCAAATGGGAAAAACCATAGTGAGATGGAACTCACAAGTAACTATCTGTAGAATAGGAACCAGACCGGTTAAGGTCTTACAATGTTCTTTACCAGAACAGATCTTGTTAGGAATCTCAATCTCTGTTAGGAGATAAGTCTGATTAAAGATGACCTTACTAGAGGATTTTAGATCCATAGATGTGAACCACCTTGTTAGAGGATTTACAAAAGGATTTTGGGCCTACCTAGTTAAGGGCTATAGACTTGTCGAAGATGTGAGTAATCAACAAGTGAGTGATCTAGCAAATAGCACAGATTGCTTGGTTAGATCCTTGATAGCTCATTCGTAATGGATTCTAGCATTACTTCAATCTTCTATACATTTGTACTCTCTCTGACTCCTCAACCACCTTAAACCCTAGCAACAACATCAACCTCAACAACATAAAACCCTAGACATGATGTCCTTTTAAAGGAATATGATTTCATGTCGGTCCAATAGGTTTACAATCCAATTCCCTAGGTTCAATGAACTTGGACATACTTGGTAACACGACACAAAAAACACCGTTAAAGTGTCGGCACCATCAAACAATCGATGCATGGTAACTCATCACAAAATGCTTTTTGGTTACTCATCATAGAGTATTATCAGTTCATACAAAATACTGGTTGCTGGTTTGACAAAAATGAAGACTGGTAAAAATGTTTTATGCCACCTTAATCCCTCATACCACTTGGGATCCACGAACCGCTTGGGGTCGACATCCCACTTCAGACCAGTAAACACATTATGTAAAACACCAATAGTCTAACGACTATAATACAACATATTGGTTGCAACATATTCTGGTTGAGCTTAAGCTCATACATATAAAGGAGATCTCAATGCAAGTTTGTGTCCATCAATGACAATCACATCATAAACATAAAAAATGCTAGCAATGTACATGCATATGTATATGTGTACATGTGTACATATGTTGCAAAAAAACAACTCAAATATAAATGTGTGTATATGTATATATATGTATAGAGATCCAAAAAATAGCTCGAATGTACATACGTACATATGTATGATGATCCAAAAAATATCTTGAATGTACATATGTACATATGTATGACAATCCAAAAAATAGCTCAAATGCACATACATACATATGTATGATGATCCAAACAAATAGTACACACATATATCCTTATATATACATGCATGTATACATATATATGCATATATAGACATGAATCATGGTAAAAAAAACATGAGTTCACTTGTTCTAATAAATTAAGTGAGCTCGTCGTACATAAAATATGGAACCTCTCTGTCTTTTACTATCTCTAATATCTTTTCATGATCTTCGATAGGCAACCTCCACTTTTGGGGACCGCGACCTCCTTTTTGTAAAGTTTCAAATTGTAGTCTTATTGCTATAACTAAGTGATTGTAATGCAAAAACTTTTGGTTGGGCATGTATTCATTAAATATAACACTATTGTTATCTATCTTCGTTTGTTGATAATCAACACCTTCAACAACAACTGATCTAGTGGAATATTGTTTCCCATCATCGTCTTCCACTGATTCTGACAATTTACATTTTGGTTTTGTGCATCATAGTAGGTAATAGTCAACACCTTCTACATTGTCAGGATCTACAACCATGAAAAAAATATCACCTATACACCACAAATTACAAACAAGTAAATTATAAAGTGTATGGTCAAATGTAAAATGAGCTCAAACTAAATTTAAATTTAAAATGCACTTGACACAACTAAACAAGAAACACGTTCATAATATGTTGAATATAGAGGATCATGAATATCTACAATGCCACTATCTACATAAGGAGGCATTGTGAATAAATTTTTCATCTCCCATTGTGAAACAAATCCATCTCTAATGTTTTGACATTGTTGAATATTTGCATTGTTTTCAATGCAGTCAACACAAAAAAATGATTTTTTTCTTGCCCGAATCACAAGAGGTTTGCTAAGTTTTGTAGACATGACTTATTTTCAATACAATTTCGTAGAAAAACAAGTTCTCCATTCTCTTACCTAAATCGCAAGAGGTTTTCTATGTCCTGTAGTCATCACTTGATGCAATTTTCTAATGCCATCAATTATTTGGCAATTATAAGGATTGGATCAATCAATATCTTTAACTTCCCAAAAATAGCATTTGTTGTATGTCATGTCACGAACACCAAAATCACTTTTGCACCATTCTACTATCTCACTTGAATTTATTATGTTGTTACCTGCACATTAGCTTATTTTAGCAATTTAACTCTGACCCATAAGACACACACTCTCCTATAAACATTGAACATGTACCTCCAAGTTCATGTTGGCAAAGTGCATGCTTCACACAGGCTCCTGCTCCATCATGCTCTCCTTTTCCATGTCCACTCTCAAAAAAGTTCCACAAAAAACTTTAGATCACGTTTAGCATGTTGTTTTGACAACCAATTGAATGATTTTGTAGATTTAAATTGTCTTGTGAAGTTACAATTCAATATAATTTTTATTAGTCTAGAAAACAATATAATACTAGATAATTAAAAGACTTAAGTAAAACTTAATTATGCTTACCAACACATCCATCAGGCCAAATCCAATGTTGTGAAGCACTTATCTGACAATGTGATATTTTCAAAAAAAATCTCAACACGCTATGCTACATAACTCCTGTCATGACAAGTATCATCATTGATATAAAAATGAACTTCCTTAATGATAATGTGTTCATCTTCATCAGATTCTAGACAGTGTTAGATACTTGATTAGTCCCAAAGGCACTAAGAGGGGGGGTGAGTTAGTGTCTAACAAGTAAACAAAATATTTAAACTTGTTTGCAACTTTATAACCCAAATTAATATATTGGTAAACAAATAATAATGCAGTAAAGAAAAAAAAAAGTATAACCATCAATGCACACCATAGCACAAATATTTTGGCGAGGAAACCCCATAGGGGAAAAACCTCGGTGGGATTTGTGACCTACAATATTTACTCACTGGCCAATATGAATAAATATTACTTATACAATAGGGGCCTGCACATGCAGGAAGGCCAACAACCTAGAGCTCACTGCTCAACAACAAAATGGAGTCCCACTAACTACAATTGGATGGTTAAATCCAATGACAATGTAATGCTCAAAATAGCATCTACAATGTTGGATTCAGTACCAGTTCAAGCTCTGTTAGATAACTCTGCCATAAACCTTGCTTCGCTCTACTTTGCTCTTATTCGCTTATAAAATAATTACATCATAATGAACATACAGTTATTCGCTCTCATATACCACTTGCATTCATTACCTAATTAAATTTTAAAATGACTTACAAGATCTCATACATATATGAGTCTTTACAATACATCATGTCCGATATAAAATATAATTACAATACAAAATAATATTATTTCCATGTCGGCTTAGAGTGCTGGTATAATCTATTGTCGATGTAGACTGGATGCTAGTGTGAATAACCTTGTAGTTCCTGCTGATGTCGGTAGATGATGTCTATTGCTGATGTAACCTGTGAACCATATTACCAGTTGGTTGTCATGAATGACAACATCAACTATTCTCATCTGAGTGTATAATGCCAACAATCTCCCCCTTTGGCATTGATGGCAACACTCATGAGAAAAATCTAAAAACTGATATCCAAAATTTGAGTGTCCAAAAACTGAGTGTGCTCCCCTTGATCAAATGATCTCCTTCTGTACATTTTTCTCATACACCACTGTAGGCACCTAAAAATGGTCAACGCTTGCGAGGTCATACTTTAAGATTTGCGCATTGCCTCATTTTAGGTTTTTGCATCGCATTAACATTTCTCCTATGTCACGCACTTGGTCTTTATCATTTGCGAACATCGAGTCATTCTTCTACATTCTTCATTTGTCTCGCATTCGAATTTGGTCTTGTCGACAACATTATCCAATCATGATTTTGATCGAGCTTATCTTGTTGCATCAATGTGCGTGCTAATTTGTCATCATTTGGACATCGTCAATCCTAATTAGGGTTTTGTCCTCTTTTTAGTCTTGTCATCACGCGATCGATTTGTCATGTTCGATCTTGTCATTTGCGATCGATTTGTCATCGATCATGGTCATTTTCAATCTTGTCGTTTTGCAATCTATTTGTCATCGATTCTTGTCCTCTTGTCGATCTTGTCATTTTGCGATCATTTCGCTATCGATCATTGTTTGTCTCGATTATGTCAATTTGGATCAATTTGTCATTGTTCCTCGTCAATTGGCACATTTCTCAATCAAATTGTTTATCGCATTGATCATTTATCAATTCAAAATCATGACATTAATTATCTTCAATCAAGACCTAATTGTCATTCTCGCATTGCTAATTCGTCTTCTAGGGTTTCGTGATTTCATCATTTAACCTTGTGTGTCATTTCTTCTTTTAGGATTAATAAATTGTTTATTAATCCTAAGTCTTCTCATTACAATTAAATCTTTATTTAATTGGCTAATTATTCCTCTTTGTGAATTGATTAATAAATGAAAAATTATTAATTAATTCACTAATTCCTAAATTCTAATTTCTATCAATTTCTAATTCCTAATTTGTCATCAATTTCAATTTCCTAATTTTTCAAATTTCTAATTCCTTTTCCCTCCTAATTCATCTCCTAATTCTATGGGAATGACATTTCAATTTGTCATGAAATTGTCATAATTGATAATCAATCAATTTTGACATAGAATGTGTCATAGTTTGTCATCAATTATCAATCAATCAAATTGTGCATGGAAAGTGCATAATTTGTCATAATTTGTCATATTGATTTGCAATTTCCATTTGAATTGCATCATGCTAATCTTGTCACTTATCCAATTCTTCTATAAATTGGATGATTTTCAATCAAATCAGACCTTGAATCCTTCATGAATCCCGAATTTCTGTCAAACTACCAAACTTTCGTTTCTAGTACTCTTGAGCCTTTTGCTTTCAATTGTGTGAGCACTTGTAGGTGAGATCCACAAACCCATTAAAGAGGAAAGAACAACAATGGAGCTGCATGGAAGAAGCATATGGTTTGCATGATATTGTCATTTTGAATGCTTTTGTTTTTATGCCTCTATTGAATGTGCTTTGGAATTAGGTTCATTTCATGAGTGTTCTTTTGATTAAGTTATCATGTCTTGTGTTTTGATTGATCTACTTATGTTTTGATGATTCCAAAATTTGAGTGTCCAAAAATTGAGTGTGCTCCCCCTGATCAAATGATCTCCTTCTGTACATTTTTCTCATACACCACTACTCCCTCTTTGACATCAATGACAAAGGATGTCAACATAATCAAAGAAATCAAAATTTACCTAGAAACTTGTAGCTAGTTACGTACAATCTGAAAAAATGTCTGCCAAAACCAAGCTAAGACCTTGCAAAAACTTAGTACTGTCATAAATTATGGTCTCTGTTTGTCAGATCATCCTGGTCAGATAATGCATTTGTTGCTCCAGTGATCTGTTTCCTTGAATAGACTCTTTGGTTATCTCATTCCACTGTGTTAACAAGTTGTCCAATCTAGGACCAAGTTTGTTCTTCAACTCCCGGGTTTTCATCCTTAGCCTTGCTTTCTCCCTTTCCAATTTCTCAATCTTCTCTTCATAGATTTCCATTTCCTAATCCAAAACTGAAGTAAGTTCCGAAGAACCTATCATATTATCAGCTATATCATCAATTTCTTTTTATGTTTTCCTTATTTCCTTATCAATATCCTCAGTTAGATGGTGAGGCTTACATGCTTCCCTGTACAACTCTTTGTATTCCAAAATGGTGGAATTTAGTGTCAGTAACAAAGAATCAATTTGTCCTTCTCTTCTTTCTTCTCTCTCTCAACAAAAAATGTATCCCACTTATCCACCATTTCATCCGCTATTTCTTTAACTTTGTTGGTCATAAGACTAACTTGCCGGTGACCACTCACAAAAACTGTTCTACTGGCTTTAGATATTAGATCATCAATTTCCTGCTTGGAATTAATAGGATTCATAGCTAATAGAGCTTCTACCTTTAATTTCTTGTCAAGCTCCATAACACACATTCTCTTAGCCTCTAATCTTAAGTATAAATCATTAGGTAGATCGTCTACAACTTCAATAAGAACCTTCTTGTATATATCTAGGTACAAAATAATACTTTCCTCTATAGTATCCTTATCTGAATCCTTGAAAGAATGATAAAATTAATTCACATTACCAAGGTTACCATCTTGGGTGATTTCATTGATCAACTCTTTTGGTGAAAGAGTATCTGGTGCCTTAGGTTCGGGTTTCTTCTTTGGAGTCACTTTCTTCTTCAGACCACTGGGCTCTCTTACAGCCTGTTGTTTCTTTCTCTGTGTCCTTGACTTCTTGGGAGATGGAGCAGGTGTTGGTGAGGGTTTTCTTTTCTTTCTGTCCACTATCTTGAATTCGGCTACTTGATCAGTGTCAGAATCAGATGAAGTAGCCACAGGGGAAATGTGAGCTATCGGTTGTTGTTATGATATTCTTCCTTGTTCAACAATATCTTTCATCAGATCTAGTTTCAATAAGCCTTTCTTAACAACCTCAACAAACTTAGAAGCATCTTTCATGTCATTTTCTCTTTTCTTTCTCTACTTCATCATAGCAACACCACTTTCAATAGTTTCAGCATTACCAAATATTTCCTCTGTTGGTTCCGGTGGAGAATCTAGGAGTATTTTAGCATATGAATCCAAGGTGCGTGAATCCACCTCATATCCCATTTCAATAATCCAAACAGTTCTAGGTCTAACAACCTCTAGCCAAATTTCATCTCTTTTCACTACAAAGCATATTTGTTTATCATATTTATCCACAATGCTTTGGGGAATCCTTTCCCTTTGTCTCATTTTAGCTTGGAAATTCTTGAAATATTCTTTCACCAACTCATCACCATCAAATCCCATACCAATAATTGTTAGGCCCAATATGGAAAGCTAATGTACTAAGAGGGGAGGGGTGAATCAGTACTTCAAAACTTTTCTTGAATAATAACTTTACTGTTATGCATAAACAGAATAGTGCAGTAACATAAAATAAAGTTAGAACAAATAGATAACAATCATTCATGATTCACTCCATAACACATATATTTTGGTTACACAGAAACTCTTTGTTAGAGAGAAAAACTGCGGTGGGGATGGCACCCACAACTTCACTACTGTAATAATAAAGAATGCTCGGTTAGAGCTACATTTAGCTATTTCTGATAGCTTACCCTGTTAGGAGTAACAAGATCTATTAGATCTACCTTGCTAAAGGATTTTACACCATTTATTCTGAATGTTGCACCTGGTTAGAGGCTTTACAATTTATAGACTTGATTAGAGTCTTTTACCCTGTTAAAGGTTTCTCTTTCAACTTCACAATATTACAATAAAATCATTACAAATATTTGCAACTTTACATCTAAAATGTTATAGAAGATTCTATGTGCTCAGAATAGATTACCTTGCTTATAGCATACCTTGGTAACCCATATAGTAACTCAGTAAACCCTTTTGTTTACTCTATTCTTCGACTGTTCTCTGAAAACTTTCTCGGTGACCTCTGTGTCTCTGTAATAGTCTTCCTTCATGAATACATACACTTCACTTATGCTATATAAATAGATCTTCTTAAAATGGTGATCCAATTCATTGCTTTGATCTTACAAACAAGATTCTTCAAATGAATAACTAAACAAAATATTTCATTGGTTAGATTGTCCTTGTAATCATACACAATCTTCTAGTGCAATTTCTAATGTAATAACGGTTAGATGTGCCTCGATCTTGTAACATGTTTTCATATGCATGTCCAGGTTCAATGTATCTGGTAACACGTTTCACTCGGTGTATGTCAACTTGGTGTGTCATCTTTACTACTTGGTAGTCTCAAAAAAATACTTGGTAGACATCTCGGTGTATATTGCATTCTGTGACTACTTTCCTCTGTAACCGACTAGACTGTGCATACCGACTTCTCTATGTGTACTGACTGCATGATTCGGTAGTGCTAACTGACTAGAATATATAGTATGACTTTGAATATAAAAACTAATGGCAATTTGATAAGTAGCAACAATCTCCCCTTTTGACATTAGTTGAGATGTTTGACAAAAACTACTTTCAAAGTCATAACTCAAAAATCTATATACCTTGCAAAATGACTATACTTAACAGTAAATACAATAGTCAATGAAATAGTATATTCAGATATACTCCCCTTATCATTATATTGTACATAACTCTAATTTTGTGTGCTCGGTTTTGTGCTTGTGTGCTCTACTTACTGTTCTTGAATATTCTGCACACTCTGCTCGGTATACTCCCCCTATATACAATACTCTAAATACTATATCAAAACTGTATTACCAAAACTGTATCTCCCCCTATATAGTATCACTCCCAAATATATAGTATTACTCCCCCTTTTTGACAAACATCAAAAACTTAATTTCCATCTGGGGGTGGTAACTAATAAAAAACAGATTTATACTTCCTCCGAGCGTCAGTGAGTGTGACAAAGAGTGCATCTTTGACACTTTCCATTAAAGAATTTTGTACTTGAATATCAGCCAATAGGGATATTAAGCCATCAAGAGTGCTTCCCTCTTGTGTAGTAGATAGGCATGTAGCTCTGTTAATCTATTCTTGAACTGATGAAAGATGAGGAAGGAATAATGTCTGGAGTGTCATTATATCCATCCGGATCTTATGTTCTTCATTTCTGAGTTCTAACTATTGAGCCATGAGCTGTTGAAGCTTGGTATAAAAATTTTGAACTAAATTGGGCTCTGTGGTCAAATTATTTGAGAGATTGGTGATCTCTTTCTCAATTGCATCAGTTTTATTCTTGATATCTTTAATGAATATGGAAAATGTGCAAAGTTTTTGAAATAAATAAAGAATATGCTTGAGTTGAGGGGACAACTCAGCAATGAATTTGACAAGCTTGACTTTGCCAATAGCTAGAGCTTTTTGTACCTCTTCAATCATTTTTTGTAGTAAGCTCCTTGTCTATTTGAGTAAGGAGTTCATCCAGTTGAATGTGGATGGCTGCATCGGTTGACACTGTAGCTATAGGTAGTATTTCTATTAGTAGTGTCTTTACCTTCTGAAGTACTTTATTCTTCTTTTGAATGGCCATTTGTTTATCTTGTTCGGCCTTTGCTTTGCATAGTTCACTGAAATCAATAAGTGCTTGCCCCTTTAATTTTGAGATATCCACATTGGGCAACACTGTCAGTTTAGATAAATCAACTTTAAAACTATGTTTTTTCACCTTCTTCTCTTTACCTTTGGTTGGTTGGACTAAGACAATAGCTTGTGAGGCTTGCTGACCCTCGGTAGGTTGCTCAGTAGAGGCAACACTTTGGTCGGTACCTGTAGTTGCTATGGTGTCTTTGGGTGTCTCGGTAATGGGTGTCTCAGCTGCTACATTTTCAATGCATGACGGTGCTTGAGAGGTCTTGTCTTGAGTTGTATCTTCTACTGCTTAAGACTGGTGACCTTTGGTGCCTTGTGTTGTATCTTTGGAAGCTTCGGTAGAGATAGGTTGAGTGATCGACAGATAAGGCTAAACTTGTATTATCACAGATTCACGAGATACAAGTTTTTCATATGTAGTGCCTTCGATCATCTCTTGCTTCTGTTCTTCTGTATCCATGACATCTTCATTAATTTGAATAGTGTCAAACGGGTCTTGCTCGATAGCATCAGGACTATGCTCGGTGACATCAAGATCTTGTTCAGTGACATCAACAATTTCAACTTTAGATTGTTCACCGACATCTTTTATTTTGAAGATTTCCTGCCATTTTGCTTTTGTCTCATTTTCTACATCAATGTATAGCCCATTCATCAATTTTAAGGCTCTTTGTTTGACAAGAAATTTAGAATTGTAGGTTGTCAGATGCTCCTTAATCTTTGTGAAAAACATATCAGGAAATAGATGGACTAGACTTCTTTCTCTAATTTATTTCTCTGAGTCCGTTGCATATTTCCACCTGTTATCAATATGTAAGTACAGTTCACTCGGAAGTGACTTGACTAGTTCTAATGGAGCTAGTCGAAACTTTAGAATTGTGCAAATGACAGCTTCTTCAATTTGTCTCTTCTCATCATTATTCCTAGTCTCATACTTGACATATATAAAAGAACCAAATCCACCATATTCTTTTAGATTTGCACAAAAGCTTTCAACACTATGAATATTTACCTTCTTGCTTTTGACAATCTGGAATTTGTTGGCATCCTCAGATTTTGTATCACTAGACTCTTTTGCCAGAATGAGTCTTTGGGTAGATTTCTTGTAGGTCTTGGTTACCTTGGGAGCAGTAACACTCCTTTGTTTCTTACTCGGTGATGCAGTTGATGCTCTTGTATTAGGTCTCTTTGTTGGAGGAGTCGGTAGGGCCTCTGGAACGTCCTGTTTCTTTTTTTTCAATACTTTACCCTTAGGTAGTTTGGTGCTAATGTTATTGCTGCCTCTTGAGCTTCTGATTCCTCTTCGGTAATGGTAATAGTACCTTTGATAGGTGTGGAGGAAGATTCTTCTCCAAATTTCTCAAATAATGCCTTAATCATCTTTGTAGCCTTTCTTGTAGCTTTAGGTACTACAATGCTCATTTTCACCTTTTCCTTAACTTCTTCATAAGTTCCATATCCCAGTTCGGTAGCATGCCTTGGCAATGTAAGAAATGCATCAACTTGTTGTTGTGTGATATCATAGTCAATCTCGTAACCCGTTGGTGGCAAAGATTGAGTCCTTGGTTCCACAACATTCACATAACAGTAATTGGTGTCTACCTCAAAGCATATATCATCTTTATATTTCTCTACCAACTGGGGTGGAATATGGTACCTGTTGTGCATCTTCTCTTGAAATTCGCTGAAGTAGTCATCCATGATATCATTGAAATTATCTCCCAATTTCTTGATAAAGTCATTGATTTGATGGGTGATTCATTGGTGTAGCTCCCAAACAACTTTACCGACAAATGGAAAGAATTTCTCAAAGTAGAAAAACATGCATACAAGAAGTGAACCAAACTTCAGTGTATTTGATGAGTTGTTCTTCTTCGGCTTCCTTATTGTGTTTAGGTTCTCAAATAAGTTTTTCAATAACACTTCACATAAATCTACTTTCATTCCCTTTTTCACAATTTTATAGGCTAAGTCAATTGTTGCACAGGGTACACTGTTTTCCCTTGCTGATTGGAAGAAACAGTAACCAATTACTCTAATTGCAAACTTAAGTTCTACATCAGTGACATTGTTCAGTTTTAGTCCTCAATAATCAAATTCTACTCCAGTTAAACTAATTAACTCCTTCTGTGATATCATCTTCTATGCTCGTGCATGATCATAGATAGGATAACTGGTGATCACATGAATGATTTCTTTAGTGATTTTGAATGGTTGCTCCTCTAGCCACATAAAATCATCATGGACTCTGCTCAAAGCAAACTTAACCCACTGGGGTGTGAACACACGGGGATAGGCTAGGGCTTCAGTTAATCCCTTGATTTTTATATGCTCGTACTTGCTATCCATTTTTCCATCAGTACATAGCTCATCATATGTGTCCTTAATTTCAACATGACTGAGTTCTTCAACATGACATTTGGTGAAGAATCTAATATCTTCGACTAACAAGACTCGATCTAGGATAAGTGAAAAGGCAGTTTTGTCATCCGGTTCAGAGGTGACTTTAGGAGTCAAAGTGTATTTCAGTGAGGGCTTCTCAACATTCTTGACAACTATGGGATCTTGGATCTTGGGTGCCATTTGTAAATATCAGAAAAAACTAGCAAACTATCCTTAGGGTTTGACGGTTTACAAATGGCAGATGCTTCACACTTAGTAGATAATAGCAATTTGACAAGATCGGTAAACCAACTTAACAGTGTGATGAGATTTGTGTAAATACCTTGGATTCACTTTGAATGAGATTTGATCGCCTTGATTCACTCTTCTTTTCTCTCTTGAAAACTTGTTGAATGTAAATGATCGCAAAAATACCTTATCGGGCTTCATGCGGGTTAGGTCAAAACATTAATTGCACTCAATTTACCTTTAACCGATTTACTCCCTTTTTTTCATTTTAACCGAGTAACCAAATTTCCTTCATTTACCGACTTGACAGGCTTCCTGTATTCACCGACTTGACAGGTTTCCTGTAAAGTACTTTTGATAGAATCTCCAAACTTACTAATGCATCTTAACTATGCAGATTTTGGATTTAGTACATAATAGAATAGGAACTGTTATAATTTTAACCTTTAGAGAATGTAGTCCCTTCATACCTTTGCTGATTAATTTGGAATAGGTGCACCTAACTCGGTAGGTAAGGTGCTTTCTTCATTTGACACAATTTCCTTCTTTTTCCAAATCATCTTTAATTTTTCTTTTATCTCTGCAGTGTCTCCTCTAGGTTGATCTCTGCAATCTCCAGCTAAATGTCCAACTTTGTGACAATGAAAACATGCCATACCAGGATTTCTCCATGATCTTTGGTTGTTCATTCCAAACCTTATAAAATAGTTGGCACTTATATGTCCATATCTTCCACAACATTCACATGATATTCTTGTATTGTAATCCCATGGTACTGCTGCATATTGTCGATAAGGATCTATGTGAGTTCAGTAATCTCTAGTGTTTGCTCGGTGTGCAGACCACATGTAGTTCTTTTTCTTAAGCCAACACTTCTTGGTACTATGTCCATATCTATTGCAGTTTCTACAAAACCCTTTGAATTTTGCCTTCTGATAATTGTTATCAGACTTTGTCCTACATTGATTAGATGTATGACCATATTTATTGCAATTGTAACAATAACCATTTGAGTTAGTGATATTCGGTTGCTTACCTTTTCTGATTTGGCATATGTTGGTAGTGTGACCTTGATTTCCACAGTAGTAGCAAATAGGCTTCTTTCTTTTGACGTTATTCCTATTTCCAGCTTGCTTTGATGATTCTCCTCTCTCGGTAGTATGATTCCTTTCTCGGTAGATTCTTTTCCTTTGTAACCAAGTCCTGCATCTTTGTTGGGTCTTCTTGTATTTAGTTGGTAATCCAACATCTTTGATGCTTCATAACTTTTCTTCAATGTTTCTTTGGATTTCTTCTCTATTTCAAGTTCATTGGTCAACCTTGATACTTCAAGTCTCAAAGCTTGGTTTTCATCATTCTTCAGAATTGCTTCATGATGTGCATAACCTAGTTGATCTGTCATATTTTGTTGAATCCTAGTTAACCTTATGATTTCATCATTCTTATCAGATACTAAGACTTCAAGTTGTTGTTTCTCTCTTTGTAGATCTCTTGCTTTATCCTCTATTGTCCTCAATGCATCTAGATTTTCAGTCATCTATGCGCTGAAATGTTCATGTTCTCTTTTCATTACTTTTCGTTGATCAGCCAATGCTTTGTTCTTTTCTTTCAACACTCCAATCATTTCTTCAGTTTCTTTAGATATACTATTCTCAGATGATGTCTCAATTTGTTCCACTAACTCTTGAGAATCCTGCAAGTCATCAGATAATCTTCTTCTTACTTCCAGAGATATTTGCATTTGCCTTTGCATGTCTGCAATCACTTGATTTGCATGATCCAACTCTTCTTGCAGATACACAATCCTCTGAGATTGTTTATAGCCTTCCATTGATAAGATCTTTCTCTTTAGGTAGTTAAACCCTTTTCCAAGATTCAAGCTCTGATACCAATTGTTAGGCCCAATATGGAAAGCTAATGTACTAAGAGGGGAGGGGTGAATCAGTACTTCAAAAAATTTCTTGAATAATAACTTTACTGTTATGCATAAAAAAAATAGTGCGGTAACATAAAATAAAGTTAGAACAAATAAATAACAATCATACATGATTCACTCCATAACACATATATTTTGGTTATGCAGAAACTCTTGGTTAGAGAGAAAACCTACGGTGGGGATGGCACCCACAACCTCACTACTGCAATAATAAAAAATGCTCGGTTAGAGCTACATTTAGCGATTTCTGATAGCTTACCCTATTAGGAGTAACAAGATCTTTTAGATCTACCTTGCCAAAGGATTTTAGAACATTTATTTTGAATGCTGCACCTGGTTAGAGGCTTTACAATTTATAGACTTGATTAGAGTCTTTTACCCTATTAAAGGTTTCTCTTTCAACTTCACAATATTACAATAAAATCATTACAAATATCTGCAACTTTACATCTGAAATGTTATAGCAGATTCTATGTGCTCAAAATAGATTACCTTGCTTATAGCATACCTCGGTAGCCCATATAGTAACTCGGTAAACCCTTATGTTTACTATGTTCTTCGACTGTTCTCTGAAAACTTTCTCGGTGACCTCTATGTCTATGTAACAGTCTTCCTTCATGCATACATAGACTTCACTTATGTTGTATAGATAGATCTTCTTAAAAAAGTGATCCAATTCATTACTTCGATCTTACAAATAAGATTCTTCAAATGAATAACTAAACAAAATATTTCATTGGCTAGATTGTCCTTGTAATCATACACAATCTTCTGGTGCAATTTCCAAAGTAATAACGGTTAGATGTGCCTTGATCTTGTAACACGTTTTCATATGCATGTCTAGGTTCAATGTATTTGGTAACACATTTCACTCTGTGCATGTCAACTCGGTGTGTCATCTTTACTGCTCGGTAGTCTCAAAAAGATACTCGGTAGACAGCTCGGTGTATACTGTGTTCTGTGACTGCTTTCCTCTATAACCGACTAGACTGTACATACTGACTTCTTTATGTGTACCGACTGCATGATTCGGTAGTGCTAACCGACTAGAATATATAGTATGACTTTGAATATAAAAACTAATGGCAATTCGATAAGTAGTAACAGTAATTGCCTCCTTGATAAGTAGTAACAGTAATTGCCTCCTTGATCTCTTTTGAAAAGAAAAGCAATAAAAATACAATCGAACTTCCAAATTTAAAGGTTCCTTTCTTATCACCTTTCATTTTGTGCAAATTCTCTAACAATTCATCCTTTAACCATTCACAGATGGCAATTTTAGCATTGTTCAATATCATCTCATGAGCACTATGAATGCAGGAACTAGATACAGAATTCAGTTTGTTAGTATGAGAAACTTTATAACCAATGACCATACTTGTAAACTTAACATTGTCATCTTTTACATCATTGACCCTAAGTGACTTGTTGTCTAATGTTGCATCGGTTAATATCATAACCTCTTTGTTAAGGATTTTCTTCTTCTTGTCAGGCCTAGTGACAGTAGATGGTAAACTAGTAATAGCCCTTATAGCCTCCTTAGTAATCTTAAAAATTGAGTCCAACCACATTAATTCACCATGAACTCTGCTAAGAACATAGCGGATGGTTGCATCTGATAATTCTGACATATGGAGGATATTAATGAAACCTAAATCCTCAACTACCTTTTGTTCCGGTTTTACTACCACATTCTTGTTAGTGATAACATTCATGTACATGTTCTTCAAATCTTCGGACCCTAAAATTTCTATGTTATAATGTATGTATGCCCTAGGGTCTTCAGCAAATGCAACTCCCTTCGGGATTCTAGAAAATGCACCAATGGAGTCATCCAATTTTGCTATCTTAGGAATGATTTTGAAAATGGGTCTAGGTCATTTTATGTTCTCCACAATGGTAGGGATTGTTATGAATTCAGGAACAAACGATGAAGAAGTCACTATGAAAGATAAATACCTTTTAACTGAGAAATCCTTGAATGCTTTGAAAGACCTTTGCTGCTTCACCTTTTTGCTCAATTTCTCTCTCTTCGAATGCTTGGATGCTTGGTAAATTCAAATGAGAAGTTATAGTGCCTTTATAACTAAACATTAACTTACAATTGCAATAAATGCTTCGCCGATGAAGTGAAAACTCCACATATCTGCCGATAAAGAAGAATTATAACTTCCTACACCAACTGAGGGTAAATGCACGATTTTCAATTTGTTGCCTTACCCCTATGGATTATTCCTTAGTTAGATGAAGAATCTCCTGCCAGTGCAAGATTGCCCCATTCTGCCAGTGCAGAGACATATTCATCATTCCTCTGACCTCTCTTCCTAATCCATTTCTTAGTGAATTCTTGCT
The DNA here is from genome assembly GCF_030272615.1 of Cryptomeria japonica. NCBI lineage: Eukaryota > Viridiplantae > Streptophyta > Pinopsida > Cupressales > Cupressaceae > Cryptomeria > Cryptomeria japonica. The sequence goes on from NC_081407.1 coordinate 960,585,976, forward strand.
TGATTTCATTTACCTTTTCTTTGTCTTTGTCATTAGATCCTTTATTGTTTGTCGGTACACTCTTGCTTCTACAAAATTTTGCAATATGCCCAATCTTGTTACATGCATAACAAGTTACATTGTTTCTCTGAATAGCTTTTCCATAACCTTGACCAGTTTGAGTTCTGCATTGATTAGATAAATGTCCAAATCTACCACAAACATAGCATTTCACATTCATTCTACAATTGTCTGAGTTATGACCATTTTTATTGCATTTGGAACATTGACCTGTGGGTAAGTTTGTATTCTGATTATTCCTAAATCTGCACTGATTTGCTCTATGACCAAATTTGTTGCAATTAAAACATTTCCCATTGAATTTATAAGCATTAGGTTGCCTTACCGGTTTGATGTGATCATGATTGTTTGCAGTCCCAGAACTTTATCCATGTTCAAATCCAAGTCCAACTATTTCTCCATCAGGTTTCTGACTTTTCATCATATCGTCAAGCTTTTCTAAACTTTTCTTGAATTTGTCTTAGTATTCATTTGTAGTGACCAACTCTCTTTCCAAAGTACTAACTTGTCTCATAAGTTCCTCTTTGTCATGTTGCATGTGAATCAAATCTTTTTTAAGCATATCATTTTCATAACTAAGCCTTTGAGATTCATCTGATCTTTCATTAAGTCTTCTTGCCAAATCTTCTTCATTCCTATTTCTATCTTCAATATCCTTGCATAATCTCATGGTTAAATCTTGCATCTCATTCTTCATGTTACTATTCTCATCTTAATTTCTTTGCAATATCTCTGAGAGTTTCCTGCTCTTCATCATCTTGATTTTGCAATTGCACATGTAATTCTTTTATCTTATTCTTTTCTATAACCAAGTTATCTTGAAGTGCTTTGATGAATTCTCGAGTAGTTCTGAATTCATCTTCCAGTTTGATATTCTTCAATTTTTCTGCATCAAAATATTCAAGAGCTCCTTCCAACTATTGTCTCCAACTTTCCATCAGTACCGGTTTCAAAATCTTCCTTAAGTTGTTACGCTTTTGCAAATAGAGTACTAGGCTCTGATACAAAATGTTAGATACTTGATTAGTCCCAAAGATACTGAGAGGGGGGTGTGAATCAGTGTCTAACTGGTAAACAAAAGATTTAAACTTGTTTGAAACTTTATAACCCAAATTAATATACGGGTAAGCAAATAATAATGCAGTAAAGAAAAACAAAAGTATAACCATCAATGCACACCATAACATAAATATTTTTGGCGAGGAAACCCGGTAGGGGAAAAACCTTGGTGGGATTTGTGACCCACAATATTTACTTGCTGGCCAATATGAATACATATTACTTATACAATAGGGGCCTGCACATGCATGAAGGCCAATAGCCTAGAGCTCACTACTCAACAACAAAATGGAGTCCCACTCACTACAATTGGATGGTTAAATCCAATGACAATGTACTGCTCAAAATAACATCTGCAATGCTGGATTCTATAATATTTTAAGCTCTGTCAGATACCTCTGCCCTAAACCTTGCTTCGCTTTTCTCTTCTCTTATTCGTTCATAAAATAATTAAATCATAATGCATATACAATTATTCACTCTCATATATCGCTTGCATTCATTACCTAATTATATTTCAAAATGACTTACAAGATCTCATACATATATGAGTCTTTACAATACATCATGTCGGCTATAAAATATAATTACAATACAAAACAATATTATTTCCATGTCGGCTTAGAGTGTCGGTATAATTTGTTGTCGATGTAGACTGGATGTCGGTGTGAATAACCTTGTAGTGCCTAGCGGTGTTGCCGGTGTAACCTGTGAACCATATTACCAGTTGGTTGCCATCAATGACAACATCAACTATTTTCATCTAAGTGTATAATGCCAATAGAGCATCCATATAAAAATTTACATTTCTATACAAAACTTGTATGAAAATTGCAACTTGCTCAGAATGATAGTATTAACTTTGAATCTCTGTGTGAGGACTAAAAATATAGTTCTCAGAGAAGTCTACTATGGAAAGAATACAACCTGGAGGAAAGCAATTTTTTGAGATACGATACTATTTTGTTTGGCATCTTGCACCATGACAGTGTAGGATATGTGGATATATCATGTTCTGAAATCTACACATGAACTCTTTGTAAGGCAATTCACTCTCTTTTAACACAATTTTTTTTGATTCAGCTCCTGACTTTGTCTGGTATTTTTCATATTCAAACCTTTTCCATAGAACTTGCACTGAAAGATCAACATTGTCAATTTGTACAAATTTCTCCAAATCTCCACAGTCAGCACATGTATTTTTTATGCATTGTACATTGTATTCATTTGAACCTTCTAATATGTCACATAAAATAGACTTCACAAACTATGTTGTACTTGCAGGGATGAGTACATTTGGATTACTTTATGTCGTTGCCTTTTTATATGACTAGAGATGCAACTAAAATTCA